>NC_133772.1:128495867-128717493 GCF_003597395.2 Chelonoidis abingdonii | reverse complement strand
AGTACCAGTTAGAAACGCGGTTTAGTCTTTTGATTGTTTTCTTTATTTGCAAATGTATATTTTGCTGGAAGGATTGTATCTCTGTTGCAACTTGTATTTGTGCTAGGGGGAGGATTCTCCCTGGTGTCTATAAGCTGAAAGACCCTGTAACATTTTCCATCTTGATTTTACAGAGACAACTTTTACTTTTTTCTTTCTTGTATTAAAAGCTTTTCTTTTTTTTTAGAACCTGATTGTTGAAGTTGTTACCTTTTTTACTGTGCAGCCATACCCATGCCAAGTGGTCTGTCAGGACCCTACGTTTTCTGTTTAATAGATAAGGTAACAGCTTGATTGCCCACACAATTGTGTAACATTCTTTTTCTATGACAGAATAGTTCTGTTCAGTGGGTGTCAGTGTTTTGCTTAAGAAGGCAACGGGATGCTTCTTGTTACTTTCCCTGTTTGAATCAGTATTGCTTCTAGACCTGTGTCCAATGCATCAGTACACAGTTCAAACATTTTGTCAAAATCTGAACTGGCCAAAACAGGCTTCCCTGACAGAATTTTCTTTAACTCATCAAAACCTTTCTGACAGGCTTCTGTCCATACTATTGTGTTTTTTTGTGTAAATCTGTGATAACAGATACAATGTCAGTGAAACTATTTACAAAATGACAGTAATATTTAGCCATGCCTATTGAAGATTGGGCTTACTTTTTAGTCTGGAGCGCCTCTGCAAGCTGCTGTGTGCCTTCAACTTCCTTGAAGGCACCAGTCTGTACCTCATAGGAAATGCTCTGCACCTCACAGGATTGGACCCTTGGTCAGGCTAGGAGGTCTATTCAGTATAATGTTATCTAAACCAGTGGTTCTCAAACTAGGGCCATTGCTTGTTCAGGGAAAGCCCCTGGCGGGCTGGGCTGGTTTGTTTATCAGCTGTGTCTGAAGGTTTGGCCAATCGTGGATCCCACTGGCCACGGTTCACTGCTCCAGGCCAATGGGGGCTGCAGGAAGGGCGGCCAGCACGTCCCTCGGCCTGTGCTGCTATCTGCAGCCCCTATTGGCCCGGATCAGCAAACCACAGCCAGTGGGAGCCATGATTGGCCGAACCTGCAGACCCAGCAGGTAAACAAACTGGCCTGGCCTGCCAGGGGCTTTCCCTGAACAAGCAGTGGCCCTAGTTTGAGAACCACTTATCTAAACATCGACCTTTCAGACTTACCTATCCAGTTACCAAACAACATTAGAATGAGAGTTTCAAAAGCCCCTAGCATTGGTTTCTCTCTGCTCCCAGTGAAGTCAAAGTTAAAACTCTCAGTGACTTCAGTGGCTGCAGTTAGTCCCCAAATTCCACCCTGGAATGTATCTTACAGGACATTTGAAATTTGTTATGTTGTGTAGGATTTTAAAAGTGCCTACGGGAGCTATGTACCTAACTTATATTCACATTCAGTGGGAATTGGGGACCTAATCTCAGGCACTGTTAAATGTTTCTTTTTTAGGAATGATCTGAATCCCCGGGAAGTCAATGGAAAGACCCTCATTAATCTCCATGGGTTTTGGATTAGGGCCTTTTCCCATAGCAGAGCACTAGTTCTTGAGGTTTAAACTACATCGTTAGCAGATTGGAATTCCTGCTGGGAATTCTTGATGTATCACTAAAATATTGGCTCTTTCCTAGAGACACCTGCAATAATCATGAGGATTGAGAGAGCAGAAGAGTTCCTGATATTTAATAACAAATGGCATTAACATTAACATTAATGATAAAGGGCAAGATAACTGGTGTAATCAACATAGTTCCATTTAAGTCCTCACAGCTAGAGGAGTATCTGACACACAGTTTTTTCTTATCTAGTAAACATTTGTTTACTTAACTATATTGGAACTACTCAGTGCTATTTTCTTTAAATAGCATCCTGACAGGTTTGATTCATACATACCCAGGGAGGGAAATCTGAAGTAGTTTTTAAATATTATTTTTTGAGAAGTGCCCTACTGATGGCTGCTCAGAGCTGGCAAATGTATATAGCTGAGGAGCCAAGGGAAAACAAAACCAAAAGCCCTCGCCACCATCACTTGATGCCTCTAGTGATGGCAGGAAATATCTTGGAGAAGGCAAAAGCATTCTTCAGTTCACACAAGGTAGGTTTGTTTCGTAGTTGGCTGCATTTCTGTGGCAATTAAATTTGTGCCCCTTTCTTGTGCAACCTGAAAAAAAAAGAGGCTTTTTGGATGTGCAATAGGATCCTATTCTGTCAGGGATGCTGACGCTCTTGTTGAAAGAGGATAAAACCTCTGGGGAGTATGACAGAAGAAGTGATCCAGAAGCTGAGTCAACACGTCTGTTCTCCCTTGCTGCTGCTTTCCCTAGCAAAACCAGGTTTGTTCACTATCAAATGCCTGATTACTCTGAATATAACAAAAGGCTCAGTTTTCTTGGGAGTCCAAATAGCCAAATATGTGGCTGCATATGCTGTTCTTACTCATCAATGCAAATGGTAACCTATAAATCTTTCTTTTTACAGTACTGTAATAACATTCTATCTATTTAGTCTAGTACAATACCATCACAATAGCTTTTTCATTGTATTGCATTCCTATTAGACTAATATAATGAGATGCTACTACAATACCATGAAATCAAACGATGTTCTTGACGTATTTCCAAAACATTTGAACACTGTTTCCAAATCGACCTTGTGAATAAATTAAATAGCAGCTTGTAGGAAAAAAAAAATCCTCTATCATTTTTAGAATGCATGCAAATGCAAAGCTCAGATGTTCACATGTTTCTTACAGAGTCTGGGATTGTACAAAGTATTTGTGCACAAGAGTGTTGTCTCTGGGTGTTCTTGTCATTTGTGCTCAGTGGTTTGCATAAATTGTAGCATGATTTGCCCTTCAGGATGTCCGATTCTTCCTCCTCTCCTTGTTGACCTGCGTATTAAATTTCTCTGCTGTAAGAATCCAGATTTTGGTAGTCCCTTCCATTTTGTCATATACATTATCACCACTCAGCTGCTTTTCACTATCAGATGCTCACTGCATACACTCACACAGTAACACCTTGAATGAACAGATCTTTTGAATGGAGATTCTTAGAAGGTTTCGCCTTCAAAAAATGCATTAAAATATTTTTTTGTGTTTCCCAAGTCAGAGAACTAGACAGATGTTCAAGACAGAGCCGTGGGGGAAGACTACAAATTTGAATGAGGAACTTGTACCATGGAAGATATTTTGTTTTTTTAATGTACTGCACTGATAGATGGATGAAAGGACAATGTTTTGTTCATTTTCAGGGGATGTTCTTATTCATAGATTGATGGATTTTAAAGCCAAAAGGAATAATTATGATAATTTAATCCATCCTTTGCATAACTCAGGCCATAAAATCTAATCCAGTAATTTCTGCATCAAGCCTATAACTTCTGTTTGAACCATAGCATCTCTTTTAGACAAAATATCTATTGATTATAATAACTCTTGATTCTAGAAATAAGCTCCAAAAGTAAGAAGATCCTGTATAGTTTCAAAAGATTTCTCTTATTGGTCCACTCATGTGTATCTTTTCACTTCTCTTCATTGAGGGGCCTGATCCAAAGCCCATTGAAATAGAAAGCCATTTTCTTTACTGGCTTTGGGGGACTCTTAGAGATCTAGTTTAAGGTAATGGCTTGTGAATTTCAGTAGGTGTTTGCTTCTCTTATTCAATCAAACGCCTCTGCAGACAGATGACCTGTTATCTTTCCCCATACACCAGCATCCTTTCCATGAGTTGATAGCGGCTGGCAAGAGCAGGTGGGTTGTTTCTAAATGCTCCTCTTGATAGATGCTATTTTACTTGACCTCTTTGAAGAGGAAACACTCTGAAACCGTTTCATAGGGGAACGTGTATTGTTTTTGCAATGACAATGGTTGATTGTTCACTAAACTCTTTGCCAAAAAGTAACTTTGATGGTTGGCTATATGTCTTGTCTGTCTTTTTTTCCAACACTGTGGACACATTCATCCTCCTGGTGATTTCATCTATAGCAGAAATGGAAAAATCAGGTGTTCTTTTAGACAACCCCGTGCTGGAACCCTATAAAAGCACAGAAACTAAGGAAGTTTTCACAGTATCTAGTGTTAGAACTAGCTGTGAGAAACTGGCCGTAAACATTAAAGAAAATGAAAGCAAAAGCGTTTGCTTTTGGCTGTAAATTTATATTATGTGTGATTTTATATACGTATACATATGTATGGTGAGAGAGAGAGAGTGCATGTTGCATGGGTATGTGAGTGTGTCTGGTTACATGCACATGCAGTTTTCCATTCGTGTTCAGAAATGACTGTCTTGGTGGTGCATGCCTTTTTTCAAGCACAGTCGTGCTCACCTTTGAAAATTTGACGTTGAGCCTCCAAAATCCCCAGTGATCTCAAAGGCATACACCCATTTAGTGATGAAGTATCTTGATTAGAAGTTGAAGGCAGTTCTTAATTTGTAATGAAAGAGGTGCCAGGGCTCAAGCCATTATGTGCTGGGGCTTAAGCAATTTTTTTATAATCATAACTAATGCAGCAAGCCCAGAGGTTCCAGGGATATGAACTGCCAAGCCTAGAGATGCTGGGGTTCAGCCCTGCCAAGTCCTAGCACAAATTAAGCACTGGTTGAAGGATGAATTCAGAGATGCTGTAACTAAATGAGTGAACTTCTGAAATCTCAAATCTATAACAGAATGTATATTGTGATATCTGTCCTAGCTGACCACTCAAGAGACCAGCTAAAGTCAGATGCCTTAGCCAAAGCATATAGCTAATTAAATGTTAAAGAAAATTGTCCTGGAATCCCTGGGTATATTTTACAGTTGGGAGAGGGACAGTCTGTTGGAAGTGGCCCTAGGTGCAGGTTACATAGATTAAAACTGCAGAGGATTTTATAATTAAAACTAAATATCTGAAAATCAGTTCCCATCCCCCACTCTTTTTTTGTGTGCCAAGACCTGAGTTCAAAGATCTGTTCCCTCTGCAAGAGCTGGTATCTCAACTAACATCTAAATTGTAGCAGAGAGTAGAAGAATGAACTTGTGTGGTGCTTGACTTTCTCAGAGGAAGCACAGAACTGTGCATGTAGGTCTTGGCTGGTAAATACAAAAGAAACTGATTTTGTGATTTTTTTGTTTTTGTTTTTTGTTTCAAAATGAAACTAACTCTGATTTTTTAAGTCTAAGCTTATACATTGTCTTGTTTCAGTTTCTTTGTTTCTTGAGGTGCAATTCTGATCTAGTGGAATGAGCATCAGTCTGGAGTCAGGAGACCTGGCTCCTGTTCTTGAATGTGTTACAGACTTGTGATGTGAGTTTGGGTAAACCATGTCACATCTCTGTTCTTCAGTTTCCTCATTTGTATAATAAGAATAATAACCCATCTCCACCTTTATGAAATGCTTTTGAGATCTATGGAACAAATGCACTATATGAGTCTCAGATATTATTGTTGTTAACAGTACTGATGATGGTCTATTTGCTTTTTTCAGTTCACCTGTAATATTTGGAAATGCTTCAAGCTAAAAATATTCTTGTTACAAACCACCCTGTTTATAGTAGCTTTCCAACTGGACAGATGCTTAAAATGAACTGAGCTCTAGTCTAGCATTTGAATACTGTCCTTCAGTCCAAATATGACAATTGGTTTGTTCAGACACCTGCTTTTTCTTCTCCTCCCTGCAGTTTCCGTTTGGGATCCATACTGTCCAAAGACAACTCTGTTTTCTCTCTGTTTAACAATTTGTTATGCATCAATGCGTTAATACAGAAACAATGGACAGTAAAATTAGATTGATTGTGTAGCTGGGAGGAATTCAGAGTGGAGAATATGGAGACTGTTTCTGCAGCAACAGTACATGAGGAAATAGACAGAAGATCCTGGGGAAATATAGGCATGTAGCAGAGGGAAAGAAAACCAAGGCCCTGATCCTTCAGCTTTTTCCTGGGATGAACTGCTGCACCCAAGCAAAGCCCCATTGAATGGGCCTCTGCACACACAGTAAGCCACCCACATAGACCGAACTGCAGGAGAGGGGCCATAGGGAATCATTTGGATAGAAAAGATATGAAGAATTGCCAGGACCCTGTAGATGCAAGACTGTAGTCTATGGCGGTTAAGGGAAGCCATTATCTATACACCCCCCAAAAAGGATCCACATCAGAATGAGAGGGCTGAAATAGTAGAGGAGTACAGGAAGAAGTCCAGTCCATTGACATTTCACCCTCCGGGAGCACTGTGTTCTCTACAGCAAAACATTCCCCCTTCCCTTGGTGGAAACATTTTGCTACCATTTCCCCTTGATGGGAACAATACCCTTTATTCATGTAAAGGGCAAACCCACTGATTTCTGCTTCCCTTGCAGACCCTGATCTCAGATTAATGTTGACTGTATGCTTCTTTTCAAAGTTCTGGCTTCCCATTTGAAGAAATTATGCCCCCTTATCATTGATCTAGACCAGATTGGTTTTATTAAAAACAGAAATTCCTCTCACAGTGTGTGGCGATTAGTTAGCACTGTGCATTTTTTCCTGTAAATGCAATGAAGAGCTTTTAGCCCTTAGTCTGCACAGAGAAAATGCTGAAGATCCTGCAAAAAATCAAAAGCTATTTTTAATATAATATTCTGAAGTCCTTTGAGTTTGTGGGGGACTTTTATACAATGGATAAAAAAAATACCTATATACAATAGCCTTTATTATTTGCAATACAGTAGCACGTGGCAGCTCCAACTGAGTTCAGCATTCCATTGTAGTAGATACTGTACATAAACATAGTAAGAGATAGTTCCTGCTTTGGGTGAAATCCTGGCTTAACTGAAGTTGATGACAAAACTCCCATTGAATTCAGCAGGACAAGGATTTCACCTTTGTGGTCTAACTAGTCAAGACAGACAAAGTGTGGAGGAGAGGATGTATTATTGTCTCCACTTTACAGATGGGGAAGCAAGACACAGAGACTAAATAACTTGCTCAGTGTCCAAGAGACACCAGCATGGCTACAACAACAGTGCATACAGCAATGGAATACTGCTCAGTGTCACACAGGGTGTCTATAGCAGACTTGGGAATTGATCTCAGGCCTCCTGTGTCCCTGGCCTTATCCATTTTCTTAGCTACAAAACCGTCTTTTCTTTCACCTGTTTCCACTGCAATACTGTGAAATCAGGCCCTGCTTTGTTACCAAAGCTTTATTAGTGGGTTGCCCCTTTATTTATAAACCCTTTTGATAGGGTGATAGGATGTAATGCTGCAAAATTAACACAGCTATAGAAAGGAATATAGGAACTGACCAATACGTTTCTAATCCTTTTTACAAACCTTATTAAACTACTTGCCTTATAACTGTCTACAGTTGTGTGTTCAACAGGCTGATTATGTTTGTAGAGAAGTATTTGCATTCATGCCTTCTCAGTTTCTTACTGTGACAAGTTCCTCCTCTATCTTGGAGGGTTCTGCGTTTATTGGTGGATTTGTTCACCTCAGAGATTCACCATGTGTGTTAGGGAACAGCCCAGAGACCTTCCCCTCTGGTAGAACCCACAGTCCAGAACAATTCCTCCTGTGTCTGATCAGGAGTTGGAAGGTTTGGGGGCAACCCAGGCCTGCCCTCTACTCTGGGTTCCAGCCCAGGGCCCTGTGGACTGCAGCTGTCTAGAGTGCCTCCAGGAACAGCTGTGTGACAGCTACAACTCCCTGGGCTACTCCCCATGGCCTCCTCCCAACACCTTCTTTATCCTTAACACAGGACCTTTCTCCTGGTGTCTGATAACGCTTGTACTCTTCAATCCTCCAGCAATACGCCTTCTCACTCTCAGATCCTAGTGCCTCTTGCTCCCAGCTCCTCACATGCATGCTACAAACTGAAGTGAGGTCCTTTTTAAACTCAGGTGCCCTGATTAACCAGCCTGTCCTAACTGATTCTAGCAGTTTCTTCTCAATTGGCTCCAGATGTCCTAATTAGCCTGCTTGCCTTAATTGGTTTCAGCAAGTTCCTGCTTGTTCTGGAACTGCCCCTGTTACCTTTCCCAGGAAAAAGGGATCTACTTAATCTGGGACTAATATATCTGCCTTTGATCACTTTCCTGTAGCCCTCTGGCCTGGAGGCTGCAGGAAGGCAGAGCGCTACTGATGTTCCTGCTGCTGCTGCTCTTCCAACTGCTCCCTTGGCTGGGCCAGACACCACCACCACTTCCCCCATTCTCTGCTACCCTTTAGTTGACTGACTGCTGATCCCCTCACCCCTGCCCCCAACTACTGCTGTTGTTCTACCTACAGCTTTGGGGGGAGAGGAAGGCTGCTGGCCTGCTTCCCAGAGAGGAGGGGAGTGAGGGACCCCAGATCTTGTTGCTGAGGACACCACTTCTGAGCGAGGTCCCCCCTGCCTGGACACCATACCACCACCACCTGGAGCTGCTGAGGCTACTGTGGCTGTTGCTGGGGAGCTGTTGGTGTCCTGAGGAGAAGCTGGAGAAGAGGACCACCCGCTGCTGGAAGACCGTGTAATGGCTCTGAAGGCCACTGTGGAGGGGGCTTTTCTGGACTGAGATTTTTTTTAAATTGTGCTCTTGTGGTGGGGGTTTGGACTGTGTCTGTTGGGACACTGGAGGTGTGGCATGGAGCCTGCCTCCAGTCTGTCTGTACCCCCTTTCATCCCCCCACCATTTTTGCCCCCTCCACCATCCCCGCTGGCTGTTTTCCTTCTGCCTCGACCTCCTGCCTCTGGGACTGAGCTGCTCGCCTGGCTCACCACGCCCATTTCCACCCTTTGGGCCTGCAGCAGCCAACCATTGACTTTTTGCATAAGTGCCCGTGGGAGCACCCCCCTCGCCCCCTGGACTGACCCCCTTTCCTTTGCCATATTTATCTGCTCCACCTGTTTCCCTCTGCGGCCCTGATTATCCTGCCCCAGCCCTGCAGCTAAACTCGTGGTCCCTCTGCCCTGTTCCTAGCTTGGTCTTTCCTCCCCGCCCAACCCTGTGATCCCCCAGCCCTGATTGGTCCCTCCCCTCGTGTGCCCATGCCCCTTCCCATGCGCTTGTGCCCTTCCCTCATTTGAGTTTGCCCTTGTTCACTGCACCCCCATATGCCATTATCCCCCCTGATCCCCTAGTGCAGCTAGAGGAGCCAGAATTCCCCTCTGAATCAGTGACTTGACACCCTCCGGCCCCTAGGTCCTTGGTTGCTCCCCACACCCCTTTAGCCTTCCCTTTCTGGCACCCTCCTCCCCTGCCTGCAGCCTCATGGGAAGGTGTAGTCGCCTCCTCTCCCTCCCCTCCCCTCGCTGTCTGTCCCCCTCCCCACTCTCGTTATGGCAGGGGACGCGGCGGGAGAGACCCCTTGCGATGCTCCCACCGCCCCTCCTCCACCTGCCCCTGTGTCCATTCCCCAAGCCTCTACCTCGACCACCACTGCCATTCCAGCTGCCACCGCCCCCGCTGAGGCACCGGCGGCAATGAGTACTTGGGAGACCTCCGCTGCTGCCAGGTCCCTCACCCCTTCCAATTGGGGGGAAACCCCCAGCTGGTGGGAAAGGTTGGGATGGGAAGAAGGGTAAGGGCCCCGCTAAAAGGGCCAGGCCCTCCATGGCAGAGACTGCCCCCCCGCCGCAGCCTCACTACTGGCTGCGGCATCCCTCCCTGCTGCTCCCTCCACCAGCTCCGCGGGTGTCCCTCCCCCGGCCCCCAGGGCATATGCGCAGGTGGTGGTGGTCCCCCCACCTGCCACTGCTCCTCTGACTGTCGCTTCCGCTACCATCTATAGCGGCTGGGGCCGCTTCTTCACCTTGATCAGGAAGCACGGCGTCCGTTGCCTCCTGGTGCCCGCCTTGTCCCACGTGGAGACCTAAGTGCAGGCGTTGGCGAGGGTGGTGGAGCCCACAGCCATCGTGACGGCCTCCAAAATGTATGGGAGGATAGTCTTCTTCCTGGCATTGGAGGCCACCGCCCAGGAGGCGATAGAGTTGGGCCTGGTAGGTGGGGGGCGTGTTCGTCCCCCTGGAGCCGTTGGAAGACCTGGGGGTCCACTTGATCCTGACCTCCGTCCCTCCCTTCCTGCCCAATGCCACCCTGCTGCCTGCCCTTTCTGCCCTTGGGCGCCCTATCTCCATCATCAGTCCTCTCCCGTTGGGCTGCAAGGACCCCGCCCTCCGTCACGTCCTCTAATTCCACTGGCAAGTGCAGCTTCAACTGCCACCGGCGGCGCGTGGTGGAGCGGCACTTGAGGGGTCCTTTCTGGTCCCCTACCAGGGATCCCACTACCGGGTGCATTATTCGATGGGGGAGGCCCGGTGCTACCTGTGCCGGGCAATGGGGCACATCTGGAGGGACTGCCCCTTGACCCAGCACAAAAGAGCATCCAGGACCCCCGAGCCCCGGCAAGGCGCTGGCCCTGTCATTGCCAATACCCCTGGCTGCCCAGCACCTGAAGCTGTCCCTCCTCCTTCTCAGTCCACCGCTGTGGAGGATGGTGCGGTGGAGATACCGCCAGGCATGGGAGAGGGCTTGCCCCAGGGGGAATCCTCCCTCATTCCTGCTACCCCACCATTGCCTCCCCGAGTCCCTGAGCCATCGCCCTTCCCCCCCGACCCGACCCCTGTTAGCCAGCCCCTGGATGATGCCATGGAGGGCTGGTCCTTAGTGCAGGGAAAGCGGGGCAAGCCCCATTACATCCTTTGGATTCGGAGACCCCCCGAAATAGCAGGAAGGGGGACACCGATGACGAACCTTCTGCCTTGCCCTCTGATGACTTCCTTTCTGTGGTGCCGGCTGGGGACACTGTGGCAGCACCGGAAGGTGACACCACCCCTCCCCCACGGTCCCTTCCCGTGGAAGCCCCCAAGGGAGTCCCTCTCTCCCCCTTACCTTCTGAAGCCCCTGCAAGCGCCAAGATGGGCGTCGCCTCGGATGCTGGCGAGGAGGGCCCTAGGGTGGCAGACGCTGATCTCCCTTCCATTTACAAGGAGATTGAGGCCCTGGATCTGACCCCGGTCACACAGGGGGAGGATGACCCTCTGCTGGTGGGCCTCTATCTGAGCGACCTCACCCCAGTCCCTCTGTCCCCGTGTTGTCTTGCCCTGACTGCTGCTTCTGCTCCCGCCTCTGAAGGTCCCCTGGTCCACCTTCCAGTGGCCCAACTATTGAGGCTCAGGGTCCTACTTCTGCTCCTCTCCCTGATTCTCTTCCTGATCCTCGCCCTACTCCTATCCCCTGCCCTAACCCTGATGCCAGCCCCGTCCTTGTCCCCTCCACCTCCTGTGATGCCATTGCTGCCCCTGGGGATACTTCCTAGGGAGTGGCTTTAATAGTTTTTCCCTGTCCCGACCCATCAGGGGCTGCTGTTTTCCTTCTGCCCCCCCCCGTTGAACCAGGAGTGGGGCAGGTCGCGTGGTGTCAGCCCATCGGATGCCACGTCGGGGGTCTGCCCCCCTGCCTGCCTGCCTCGGTGGGCCACAAGGCTGTGACGGGAACCCCACTGGGGGAAAGTCATAGATCAGTGACCTCGCCACCCCATGCGCTGAGGGAGGAGCTGTGGGAGTTCCCTGAGGACGTCCGTGGCTCCCGTAACAAAGTCCAGCTTGCGCTCCAGCAGTGCGGGGATTTCCATCAGATCCTCTGGGCTGCAAGGGACCTCATGGGGGAGGGTAAGAGGACTGGGAAGCAGGCTGCTGCAGCCTACCAGCGGGTCCGCCTCTTCCGTGACTCTTTAGTCACCTATGGGGTAGGTCACGGATTGCTGCGTGACCCGACGGAGGCCGTGGGCGGGTCTGACGATGAGGATCCCCCCCAGCCCTCCTCATGGCACAGATCATCTTTGCCATGTTAAACACCCGGGACTGTAGGATGGATCTCCGCAGGAGCCAGGTGCTCTCCTTCCTTCGGGAGTGGGGGTACTCTGTGGTTTTCCTGCAGGAGACCCATATGGATCCGGCCGCTGAAACTAGCTGGCGGCTGGAGTGGGGGGGACGGGGTCTACTTTAGCCACCTCTTGGTTCTCATGGCTGGAGTGGCGACCCTGTTCTCCCCCGTCCTACGGCCCAAGGTGCTGGGGATTGCTGAGGCTGTCCTGGGACACCTGCTGCACCTCCGGGTCCGTATGGAGGGGCTTATGGTTAATCTTGTCAACGTTTACGCCCCGACATCGGGCCTGGAGAGGTTGCTTTTTTTTCAGCAGGCGTCCGCCTTCCTCGGCTCCCTGGATCCTCGTGAGTGCCTGGTCCTGGGTGGGGACTTTAACACCGCCCTTGAGGAACGAGACCGCTCAGGGATCGAGCAGTGCCCGGCCGCTGTGAACGTCCTCAGGGAGATCGTTGATCGCCACTCTCTCGTGGATGTCTGGCGCGACCACCACCCAGACAATGTCTCGACGTTCACCTTTGTCTGGGTGGAGGCCCATCGGTCGCACCACTCCTGGCTGGACTGTATTTACCTGTCGCGTTTCCACCTTTCACGAGCCCACTCCTTCAGCGTTCGGCCGGCCCCCTTTTCAGATCATCATCTTGCCAACGTGACGGCCTCTCTCTGTGCGGAGAGGCCGGGGCTGGCCTATTGGCACTTTAATAATAGTTTTCTGGAGGATGCGGGCTTCGTGGCATCCTTCCGGGAGTTCTGGCTGGCCTGGCGAGGGTAGATGCGTGCCTTTCCCTCAGCGCAGCGGTGGTGGGACCTGGGGAAGGTGCGCGCTCTGCTCTTCTGCCGTGACTACACCCGAGGCGCCAGCCGACAGAGGGATGCGGCGATAAAGCAGTGGGAATGGGAGGTCTTGGACCTGGAGAGGCGTCTGGCCGCCAGCCCCGAGGTCCCATCCCTCTGCAGAGCATGCCGGGAGAAGCGGGAGGAGCTCTGGGCCCTCGAAGACCATCGGGCCCAGGGTACCTTTGTTCGATCCTGCATCCACCTCCTTCGGGAGATGGATTGCAGGTCCCACTTCTTCTACGCCCTGGAGAAAAGGAGGGGGGCCAAGAAGCACGTCACCTGCCTCCTGGCGGAGGACGGCACCCCACTCACGGATCCGGTGGAGATGTGCAGGAGGGCCAGGGCCTTCTACACGACTCTTTTCTCCCTGGATCCGACCGATCCTAATGCTTGCAGAGTGCTCTGGGACGGACTCCTGACGGTCAGCACGGGCGACCGGGACCGGCTAGAGCTGCCTCTCACTCTGATCAAGTTCTCGGAAGCCCTCCGTCGCATACCCACCAATAAATCTCCGGGCATGGATGGGCTGACCGTGGAGTTCTACCGCATGTTCTGGGACGTCTTCGGCCCAGACCTGGTCACCGTCTGGGCTGAGTCTTTGCAGAGCGAGGTCCTCCCTCTCTCATGCAGGTGAGCCGTGCTCGCCTTATTGCCGAAGGGGGAGGACCTCCGTAACTTACAGAATTGGTGTCCTATCTTGCTCCTCAGCACGGACTACAAAATCATTGTGAAGGCCATCTCAATGCAGCTAGGGTCTGTGCTGGCAGACGTGATCCACCCAGACCAGACCTACACTGTCCTGGGCCGCACGATATTTGATAACCTGTATCTGGTTCGGGATCTTCTGGAATTAGGGTGTAGGGATGGTCTGTCGTTCGCCCTCTTGTCCCTGGATCAGGAGAAGGCATTCGACAGGGTGGACCACGGGTATCTCCTGAGCACTCTACGAGCGTTCGGCTTTGGACCCCGGTTTGTGGGTTTTCTTCAGGCGCTGTATACTTCTGCGGAGTGTCTGGTCAGGCTCAACTGGACCCTGACCGAGCCAGTCAGCTTCGGGCGAGGAGTGCGGCAGGAGCGCCCCCTCTCGGGTCAGCTGTATGCTCTGGTGATCGAGACCTTCCTCTGTCTCCTCCGTTGGAGGCTGACGGGGTTGGTGCTTCGAGAGCCGTAGCTGCGGCTGGTCCTGTCGGCATATTCTGACGATGTGCTCCTCATGGTCCAGGACCCGGGCGACTTGGTGCGGGTGGAGGCTTGCCAGGCCATCTTCTCAGCGGCCTCCTCCGCCTGGGTCAATTGGGTCAAGAGCTCTGGCCTGATGGTCGGGGATGGGTGGCAGGCGAGCTCCCTCCCACCCGCTCTTCAAGCCATCTGGTGGAGTGTGGGTCCGCTGCTCTACCTCGGTGTTTACCTTTCTGCCACGCACCCATCTCCACCGGATAACTGGCACGGTTTAGACGGCAGGGTGACGGAGCGGCTTCAGAAATGGACGGGACTACTCCGGTGCTTCTCTCTTCGAGGGAGGGCGCTGGTGCTCAATCAACTAGTCCTGTCTATGTTCTGGTACCAGTTCAACACCCTGGTCCTGGCCCCGGGTTTCCTGGCCAACCTCCGGACGGCGATTCTGGAGTTCTTTTGGCCAGGAATGCACTGGGTCTCTGCAGGGGTCCTCCACCTGCCCCTGGAGGAGGGGGGACAGAGCCTGAAGTGCCTACACACTCAGGTATGTGTCTTCCGCCTCCAGGCCCTGCAGAGGCTCCTGTATGGTGCAGGTAGTCCGGTGTGAAGCTTATTGGCGCACGCCTTCCTACTCCACTTCTGAGGGCTCCGATACGACTGGCAGCTCTTTTACCTCCATCCAAGAGGTCTTCCGCGAGACCTCTCTGGGCTGCCGGTCTTCTACCAAGACCTCCTCCAGACCTGGAAGCTCTTTTCAATGACCAGGTCCATGGCGGCGACCGTGGGGGCCGATCTCCTCGCGGATCCCCTGCTACACAACCCCCAACTTCGTGTGCAGGTGGTGGAGTCCCCTGCGGTGCGCCAGAGGCTGGTCTTGGGGGGAGTCACCAGGGTCGGAGACCTCCTGGACTATGACCGGGGAGACTGGCTGGATCCCCTGACGTTCGCTCAGCGCATGGGGCTCTCCAGACTTTGTACTCCCTGGCGCGTACTTTAGGAGGTGAAGGCCACTTTACTGTCCACTACTCGGGCCTACCTCGACTGGGTCCTGTGAGAGGACACACCCTGCCCACCCTCCATCCCAGGCTCCGTGGACCTTTTTATTGGGCCCCTGTCCCATGGACCCAATCGGCCCCCCCGCCCTTTCCACTGTGAGCCGGCTGCACGATCTGCAGCCAGTTCTGTTCCAGACCGTGCCGAGGAAACAGCTGTACACACTCGTGCTCCACACTCTTCACTACCTCTCCCTTGCATCCCGCTCTGATACAAAGTGGAGGGACCTCCTGCCACCTCTCGAGGGTGAGAAACCCCGGTGGGCCAGCTTATACTCTGCCCTGGTCCCGAGGCCCGCTGGGGATGTCAGTTGGCGGCTCCTTCATGGGGCCGTGAGCACGGGTGTGTACTTGGCGCGATTTACCCCTGTCGCCAACACCTACCTCTTTTGCAGCATGAAGGAGACCCTGGCGCACATTTATTTAGAGTGTGTCAGGTTGCAGTCCCTGTTTCGTCTCCTCTTGGATCTCTTCTTGTATTTTTGGTTGCATTTTTCCCCTCACCTGTTTATCTATGCACTCCCCATCCGTGGCCCCACAAAGTTGCGGGATCTCCTTCTCAACCTCCTCTTGGCCCTGGCCAAACTAGCCATCTACAAAACCAGGGTGAGGAGGTTGGCCGACGGGATTTCCTGCGACTGTGGGGCCTATTTCTGCTCCTCCGTCTGTTCAAGCATCAGGGCAGAGTTCCTCTGGGTGGCATCCACTGGCTTCTTTGACACTTTGGAGGAGCAGTGGGCATTGTCTGGGGTTCTCTGCTTGGTGTCCCCATTAGGTTCCCTTCGTTTAGCCCTATGACCACACTCCCGACATTGTTTTTTCATTAGTTGTCCCACGCAATTATTTGGGGTCACAGACCTATGGATCCTCCCCTTAGGCTGGGGTAGGTCCTTTAGAAGTGGGCGGGCTTTGCCCACCCACCTCCTGGATACCAATAGGATCACTCCCCTGTAGTTATCTGGCCTGACCCTGTCACACTATCCTCCAGTCATTTGGCACTTAAAAGAAAAACACTCTCCTGTAGCCATCTGGTCTGACCTAGTCACACTTACCTTTTAATCTCATGGAATGTTGTTATGTTATGAGACAGGCTAAGGGACAGTGCCCATATAACCTTCTCTAGCCCATGTCATATATTTCTAGAACATCTCTTCTTATTTTTCTCCCTCCTAAATTAAATAGTTCTCATCTTTTAAATCTCTTCATATGGAACATTTTCCTCCCTACCACAGACATGCACACACTTACCCTCCTACCATCCCAAGATGTTACTAACTATTTTATTATAGTCTCATTGTGTTAGGGGCTGTACAAGCATATAGGAAGAGACGGCTCCTTTCCCCTAAATGCCTGTAAGCTAAATAGACAAAGGATGAGAGAGAAGCCAGAGGTGAAGTGACTCACATCAGGTCAGTGACAGAGGTAGGAATAGGACCAAGGTTCCCTGAGCTCCAATCCAGTAGACCACATTGCATCTTCCAAAAGGTTTTTCTCTGAACTTTTTCTACTTCTTTCAGGCCCTTCATTGGCAGGCATGACAAAAATTACATCACGGAGGGCTTGTCTACGCTTATAGTACTGCAGCTGCACCACCACTGCACAGGTTCTTCTCGTTGGTTTAAGTACTCCACCTCCCTAGGAGGTGGTAGCTATGTTGATGAGAGAAGACTTCCCATCGACATGGGGCTGTCTACACTGGGAGCCTAGTCAGTATAACTGCATTGCTCAGGGGTACAGATTTTCCAACGTAGTTGGTAGTGCAGACCAGGGCTTAGTTTGAGATGATGAAAACTCCATGCCCTAATTTAGTTAGTTTTGTTACACAACATAACAGTGCTGGTGTTAAATTCATCCACAAAATATTGCTCCTTCTCCAACCCCAAAACTAAAGCAAGCTCAAGATCAAGCTACTATAGGGACAGAAGTAGCCCCTTTGAAATTCAAGGAGAAGAGATTTGTATATGGTTTGATATTTTAGGATTATGGTTTTTCAGTTTTCCATACATTATTTACATTAAATATTCACCCTCTAATTTCAGATCGTCTGATGAAATTTTGAAAGATGATCTGACACAGCTTTTCATGTAAATGTTTTTAACATGTGCATATACATTCTGTGTTTCCTTTAAAGAATCCAGCTCCCTTTTTGTTTCCTTTACCAAAGTGCTTTCAGTCTTTTTTCTTGTGTCGAGCTAAGAACCCAAACATCCTTCTGTGCCACTGGCTCTCATGCCCAGAGATGGCATTGGCTTACAATGCCAAAAATAAAATTGTTCTTTAGCATCCCAGTATGAGCCAAAGTTTCTCTAGATTCATTCATAGAAGAGGCAAAGATGGACTACGATGACATAGAAGCATTTGGTAATAAAATTTTAATATGACTAAGTTTCTGATATTTCCATCGAATGACCTCCCTATGACACTTAATCTCACTGCCTGAAATAATCCAAGTGGATTCTGCTAACTGTAGGGCTGCCCCACATTGTAGGGCTCATTTGCTCCCAGCCCCTGCAGTTTAGTTCTATCCAGACATTGCCCTTTATTTGTAATCATTGGGGAGTAAAGCAGGCTCAGTGCAATATTTGGGATGGCATAATAGGAAGTGAGATGCATATGGATATAGTGCTAAAATGCTTATGTACGTAAACTGAATATGGAAAACTGGCTATCGTCAGAAGACACATATATAACCAGAAACTCCTACTTGGCTCCCATTTATTACCTATGCAGAGAAGAAAGTGGTAACTCATAGAGATAGATTGTGCCTGGTTCTCACATGGGTGTGCAGGGGTAAAGATGGGCTCAAGGAAACATATTTGTTGTTATGTCAATAAAAACATACACACATATAACTTCAACAAAACAACATGAAAAGGTAAATACTTTGACATAGGCAGATACTATCTCTGGTTCATCTTAGGAGATGGTAGATAAAGGAACTATGAGAGAAACAGCCTTATCAGTCATAGTAACTAGAGCCATTTTTTAAAAAGATTTTTGTTGGAAAATGTCATTTTGAAGAAACCATTTTTTTTTTGCAAAATCGTATCGATTTCAACACAAGATGTTTGTGAAAAAAATCAAAAAAATTCTGAAAAATGTCAATGTAATGTTTTCACATTTTCAAAATGGCAAGTTTCATTTTTTCATTTTGTTTCAGAATTTACGTTATTTCATATTCAAAATGGTTTTAAAATATATAAAAGGTTGAAATTGAAGTTAAATGTTTTGAATTTACCATAATGAAATGTTTCAAAATTGAATTCCTTTTTGTCAAAAATTCTAAATTTTGTCTTTTCAGTTGGGGTCTGACTTATTATTTTTCCAAAATCTTGACATTTTTCATGGGGCAGAGATTCTGTTTCCTAACCAGCTGTAACAGTAACATTGGAAAGAATAGTCCATTTGTTAGAATACTATCCAGGACCATGGGAGATCTCAGTTCAAGTCTGTGCTCTGCCACAGACTTTCAGTATGACCCTGGGGAAAGTCTTTCTGTGACTCATTTCCCTTTCTGCACAATTAAAATAATTGTACCCCTATCTCACAGACGTGTTGTAAGGCTGAATGCATTAAAGATTGTGAGGCTTTCAGATACCTTAATGATGGGGGTACCAAAGAGAAAACTAAAAGACTGAGAAACCGAAATCAATGTAGTCATTCATAGAGAATCATGAAGGTTTTGAGTGAAGCCCCCTGAAGTAAATAGTAAAACTCCCATTGACTTCAATTAAGCTAGAATGTCATCCACTGAGTCTGTGGATACTGATCAGTGAAGGACTGTATACATGCAAATTGTTCCAGCTTTGCTCCAACATATTACATTGAGTAGTTCCACTGGTGTTTTGGTAAGCATGACTCTCAGGAGGCACTATTATTCCATATAGCCCAATGCATGCGTGGACTAGTGCCCCCAAGAGTGGTTTGTATCCATAGCCAGTGGAGTTAGTGGATCCTGACTGTGTCATGTGGCAAGGATATAAATGTTGTAATCCTGACACATCATGTGAATAGAGCTAGGAAATAAAGACACAGGCAAGATTTTCAAAAGTGAATCGTGATTTGCTATGCTTCAATTTTGGGGGTCCAAAATTCAGACAACCTACAAGGGCCTGATTCTCAGAAAATGCTGGGCAACTTCCGTCTGAACATCAGGCCCCTTTAATTTTAGTCTTAGTCTTAGGCTGAGCATTCAGAAACAGAGATGTGCAGAGTCACTAGTTGTTTTTGAAAGTCTTGGCTTATTTCTTTGCCCACACTTCTGTATGTCGCACTTTTGTTGCATGATCGTCTCAAAATCCCATCCATGATCTTGCTTTAAAACTATGCCTGGCTTGCTGCTACTCACCCTCCCCAAAAGCTATAATTTGAGGAACAGTTTCACAAAAGAGATACCTATATGCTGCTGTTGATAAGATATTTCCACCATGGATGCCTCTATGTATGTAAGTTTTGATATCATACTCACTGCCGTGGTGTGAACTCTAAGGTTAGAAGGTGATTCTGGGATTTTTACAGGTCACTGACATGTTACTTAACTGGGTTTTGTAATAAAATCAGATGTGAAAAAGATAACATATTAACACACATTCTCCTATTGCCACCCATTTAATCAACTTCAGATTTTCTCTTACCTTAATCCTGTTTCTAAGCCTTACAAGGATGGGAGGCTAGAAGGGTTTAGCTTCTTCCCAGGGAAAAAACCTGCATGTGGGACTATGGAAGGAAAATTGTATGACATTTCCCTTTCAGACATTTTCCAAATTGATCTCTCTCTCACATTGCATGGGAATGGATCTCTCAACAGTAAGAGTAAAACTTGTCTGTACAGGAGACAGAACCTTCTCTGGGTGTGGTCTGAGACTGTGAAATGAACTCCCCCAGGAATGAAGGACCATCATAAACCTTGCCACTTTCTGCTCCAAATGCAAGGCAGATTTCTTTGACCTTGCCATCTGTAATAAAAACCCTACCAAAACAAGACACTCCACTGCACCTGATTTTCCCTCTGGGGAGAGGATAAGAGAACAAACAACACATGATATATGTAGTCACATTGCTTAATGAACTACTGGAAGATGCTCAGAAATTGTGGTGATGGGCATGGTATAAAAACCTATATAGAATAGAATAGGAATGACTTTATCTTTTCCATTAGTGATTCGATGAGATAACAATAGATTGTTAATACAGTCCTTATTTTTGTTTTTTTCCATTAAATTATTATTTTTTCTCTTTTATTGTGTTTTTTTCCCACTGCTAATGTGAATTTGTGGTTGTGAAAGGTTCCAGATTGACGGCACTGGAGATTGAAATCCTTTAATTACTCATAAAACAGGTTCAGCCCTGACAACAGTAGTGTAAGCTTCCCTTGCAAATGTGTCTCAGAACTGACCTCTCACGACATAAGAATTAGTCAGTCTTGCTGAATGAGAGCATGGCGAAGGGCCAGATCCTCAGCTGTTGTAACTGATGTAGCTTGGTGGAGCTATGCCAATTTAAGATCTGGCCCTCAGATTTGATCTTACTATGTGGGTGGAAATAATCAGTGAAAAATTAGCTCTTGATGAAGGGTGGTTTGTTACTCCTGAACACAAAGCTGACTGATGTAACATAAATATATTAGGTTTCAAATAATCATACTGTACTAACAAATAGATGAATGTTGCTTGTTTCCGTATCTGAATCTGAAGTCCATTCCATATATTTGACAGTCTCCTTGTAAAAAAATACTTCCTTAAATTCTTCTTACATATATCCCTTTTACTTAAACCTAAATCCCCTAGTTCTGGTCTCTTCAACGCATGCAAATAGAGCATTAAGTTTAATTTTATAATAACCGTTAACTAGTTTAAATACTTCAGTCATGTCACCTCTTAAGCATCTTTATTATTCTTCCAGGACTAAATAATCCCAATTTTGTCACTCTTTCCTCAAACTCTTCTATTCTATTTATCAACTTAGTTGAACTACATTGTACTGTCTTGAATTTCTATCTTCCTTTATATAAAGTGCCCTTAAATGGACAGTATTGACCAAATTCTAATCTCAGTCACACCACTGTAAAGCAGAATGTACGCCAGTGACTCTGACTTTGATTTGTGTCACTGGGTATAACCGAGATCAGAATCAGGCATTATAGTGCTAAATATGATCCAATCAATGCTTAATGGCAGGATGTAAAAATATCCTTGGTTTTATGTTATATCCTACTCTTTTGAGTCCAGACAGCATCTCATTAACCTTCTTTATGCAGCTTCACATTGGATGGAGGATTTAAATATGAGGTCCATCAGTACTTTCCCTCTACATATTAATTATTTCATTCTCATTCACTTCTTGATGTATCTGCTGGAATTCACACACTGTCGTCACTTTTTTTGGAATTGATCTACTGACACTTTTCGTCCCACTGCCTAGCAATCTGGACTGGTTTCATTTCAGAATCCTAGCAGATAAAGACAACATGTATCCTATGACCTGCCCTCAAAACATACAGTCCCCCACACTCTTCTTTTCCAAAGGTATGATCCATCAAAAGTTTTAAATATAGGGAACACTGAAAAATATTTCATTTATTGTAACATTATCCTGTTATAACAACTGTGGTGTTAGTTGTGAATATTTAGAGCCATTATTCAGAGTGGGCACTAGGGGGCATATACAAGGGTGGTAATGGACTGTGTAAACAGGAAATAGAGTGCCTTGCATTTGCCCCAACCGCAATGTCTTGAGTCTCTGCAGTCTCTACAATAACACTTTGTACTTTATCATCTAGTCTCTTTAAGGATCTCAAAGTGCTTTGCAAACGCCAATGAATTCAGCCTCCCAAGGTCTGGTGGCAAGGCTCATGTGTGTTTTTATTTTTATTTTACAGATGGAGAAAGTAGTGCACAGATACTTTAAGTGACATCACATATCCAGCCTGTAGCAGTGCAGATTTCTTGAATACCAGGCCAGTGCATTAAGTAACAGATCATTGTAAGTTAAGAATCTTCAAGAAAGAGGAATCACTAGAGATTTATAAAGGCTTTGAGAAAGATTCACTAATATTCATCCCATTCACCATGAGCGTCCCCAGTGCTGCTCTATCTTCCACCCATTTGATGGGCCCAGTGTCTCCAATGGGCTCTCTCTCACGCTCTGCTGCACTGTTTTTTACACTCTGCTAGGTTAATTTATCCAGTGGGAAGTCTTAATGTGGGAACTTCTGCACCCTCTTTGAGTTTCGTATTTGAGGTGCGGTATTAATTTGGTGCAAGTAATTAGTATATCTTTGAGGTCATCAAGTTGTCCACTGGGGCAGAACTGTGAGAAAGGTTCACAGTGAAACCAGCAACTATGTTAGTATCTCCTTGTTTCAAGTTTTGCTGTGCATATGGATTTTGCTAAGATGGTGAAAGAGCTTGTTAAAATTCACAACCTTTCTGCTCAAACTAAGGCTCAATTCCAAGTAAACTTGGTCTGATTAACTGTAGTTTCTGCTCCTGAGGAACAAAGCCTTTCAGTGCATGGCTTATTTCACATTTCTATGCTGTAGTAACTTTCACCCTAATGGACTGCAAAGTGCTTTAAATACTAAAGAATCACTTTGCCCATCCATTTTGGAGTGAAACATGGCAACTTTTTAACAATGCACAACAATACTATGCAACAATTGCTAAGAAGAACATAAGAATGGTGATACTGTGTCAGACCAAAGGTCTTGTTAGCCCACTATCCTGTCTTCTGGCAGTGGCCAGTGGCCAAAGGGAATGAACAGAACAGGGAAATTATCGAGTGATCCATCCCATGTCATCCAGTCCAAGCTTCTAGCAGTCAGTGGGTTAGGTATGCCCAGAGAATAAGGTTGTGTTCCTGATCATCTTGGCTAATAGATCAATTCATGGAGGATAGGGTCCATCAATTACTAATTCTTTTTTGAACCCAGTTATACTTTTGGCCTTCACAACATCCCCTGGCAATGAGTTCCACAGGTTGAGTGTGCATTGTGTGAAGAAATACTTTTCTGTCAATGGGTTTTAGACTAGGTGCCTAAATCCCTTTTGAAAATGATATTTAGGTTCCTAAATCAGTTAACTGTTGTGACATTGAGCACAGCTACATACCTTTAAAAAACTGGGCCTAAGTGATTTGGCTAAGGTCAACTAGGAATTCTGAAGTGGAACATAGACTTGAATGCTGGTCTCCCAAGTTATAAGGTAGTGTCCAAACCAATAAACCATCCTTCATCTCTGAATAAACATCACTGCTGCTGGTAGCACTGGAGGTTTTCTCTGAAGATCTATCAGCCAAATATTGGACTATCCCAACCATGCACACATTAGAAAACATGAGATGATCTCAGACTGAAGTGGTTGTATATTTTTAGTTATAAAAATCTACCTGCAGCTGCTAAGGATCCAAATGTTAACTTGGGAAAAAACCTTGTTTGAAAGCTTTGAGTTTAATTCTGCCCTCACCCTAGTTTCATAACTCAAGTAGTTACTCCAGTGTAAGAGTGTAAGAGAAAGAAGAATAAGGCCCCTTTCTTTCCATGGACAAGTCTTGTTCAGTGGAAAACTGGACATTCTGTTTCCAAATGGAATAATCTTAGGACTGTAAAGCCACAGAACACGTCCATTTTTAAGAAATTTGTTGTCATTAATGCATTGACTAACATATCTACTGCTTTTTCCTCCATGCTGATGAGTTCAGATCTGCCCTTTAGTTGACCTTTTTTTTATTTATCCGGATGCTGATTATATCTATCGTTATACAGGAAGTGCAGATATATGTTTCTATACTGCAAGATACTTTACCTTTGACCTCCTGAATTTTACTCATGCTGTTGGTTTCCTTAAAAAATACCCAGAAAATATATACTAATATGTAAAATATATTTTACTCAAGTGAAATACTATATTTTTATTGGCTTGTCAGAGACATAATGTGACATGTATTTAACGAAAACAATTTGTAACAATTAGTACAGTGCCTAAAATATTCTCAGAAGTCACTGCACATGTCAAAGATGTGTTGTTTCTTAGCAGTATTACCCATTGTATGTATTTATTTCTCCAAGTATAATAGCAATTAGAGTGCAATCCATCAGAAACATGAAGGTACACTGATAAGCAGAGTACATCATCTGCTTCTGCCTGATAGTCACTGACTTCTCTATCTGGAGAGGAATTGTGGCTCAGAAGTTAGGGCACTAGCATAAGACTTGGGAAGCCTAGATTCAAGTCCCTGCTCCGTCATAGACTCCTTGTGTGTCCTTGGTCAGTCATATAGCCTCTTTGTGCCTCAATTCCCCATCTGTAAAATGGGGTTACTTATTTCACAGGGGCACAGTGAGGATAAATTCATTAAAGATGGTGAGACACTCAGATATGACAATGGGGCCCCTGCAAATACCTAAAATAGTATACTATGACCAGGTTGAAGATTATCTAGTTAGATGTCTAAGAAGTAATCCAGAAAGTCTAGTGATGGAATGAAAGCATTTTAGATCTAGAGTTAAGTCCTTGCTGTCTGGGCTGCCATTAGTTTAATATGAGAACATTTCTCTATGTCACTTCCTGGACTTTCCTTTCTGTCAAGCCCATATCCCAGCTGATGTAAATAAAGCTAGACTTGTGAGAGCCTTTCAAGGGCTTTGTAACAGCACAGTATGTAAATTTTCCATTTGAGGCCTTTTCTAATGTACCTCATCTGAAACAGACTCTGTGATGGGACATGCAATAAGAGCAGGGCTAGAAGAATATACAGGTACCATAGTGGCTCTGCTGGTAAAAAAGATTGAGTAACATGGAAGGAAAGGGTAGAGTAAGGGGAGAGGGAAGAGGAAATAGGGTGGGGAACAGATTGTAACTATTCTGGCAGTGCTGTCCATTGGCATACAAGTAGTAAAGTCTAAGTGCCAGATTCTGCAACCTTCAGCTTTTTATGTATGCAAAGTGAAACGTGTGTAAGTGTTTGCGGGATTTGGGCCCAAGTTTCTTTTTTCCTATTATCTGATAAATCACTCAGACGTATTTGGTATGACCTTGTTTACAATGATGTCTTATTCTGTATTGTTTATATATCATGTCTCTTCAGCATGGTCCATTCCTTTCAATTTAAAACATACATTTCTTTCTTTTTGTTATGTGATAAGTGGAGACGTAATACCAACATTTCATTTCATCCATCTTTATAACTATATTTAGTAACCAAGCTTGATTATTAAATTTGAGCCTTTCTCTGCATAAGTCTACTCCTGTGCTATGTTCTCAGGCCAAGTTGTCTAAGCAGACCATAAACCAGATGTGAATCTTAACTTTTTCAGGACTTAATTTTGCCACTTGGTTTGGATCACAGAGAAGTTTTCAGCCTGCAGTCTTTGATGCTTTATGTTTGTGTTCATAAAAATTATATGGGAAGTTATAAAAGAGTGATAAGGCCTTCCAGTTTTACCACCAAATGGAAAAGTTGTCCACACAAAGACTTTGTAACCATCTTGTAGCAATTTCTAGGATCTAAAATAATTTTAGCTGATTATGTATTAGTGATGTTGAAAAGAACCAGTTTCTATGCACGAATTATGAGAACCAACCCTGTTTCTTGCTTTTATATAGTAAAGGCCACTCTTCAAACCCTATTTCTGTGCTGAGATCCATTGATAATTTGTGTGAGTTTCAGGATTGAGACCTATGATCAAGAAGCTTGAAGGTCTTCTTGTTAATTCACTTCAGTGTCACTGATACTGAGTGTCTGAAGAACTTCATTAATGACACTGGGATCATTTCATGATATAATGTAGAATTCTTTGTAAAACTTTGATTGTTTTCTTTTTTTGAAAATGTGATAGTTACCTTTAAAAATCCTTTAAATTTCATTATTAATGTAAAAAGTCATAAATATCCCAGAAGTGACAATAGGCTATAGATAGATAGATTGTAAGCCACAGCATTTAGCTGTCAAATATTGTATTTGAAGATTCCTTTTGGAAATCTGGTATATTTAAAACAGCAAATGCTTTCAAGCAGCCTTTTGTATATGTGAATTCTGTGACAAGCCAACAATTCTGTTATATTTTTACCTAGTAAGTACTTGCAAAAATATAATTTGGAGAAAAGATGCATTGATTTTTAAAATGAAAATGTAAAAATATTCTTATCTTTGAGGATTTCAGAAGCAAATAATCTTATATTAGGCATACATTTTTTCCTTTTTGTCATCTTTCACTAATATTCTTCTGATAGACAATAGTCTTTTGTCTCAATACTTTAAACCCACTAGAATGGGAATTTAAGTTAAAAAACATTGATGCACAGAGGAAAAAATTACACTAATCCCTGGGTTTGGTATGATAGTGCTTTCACTTGGCAGGTTGCATACAATTTATTTGTAATAATAAACTCTTTGTACAATAAGTGTAGTTGTAACACCCCTGCTATTAACAGTGCTATTTCATGCACCTAATGAGAGCGAAGCAATGGAAATAATAAGGCAATTTACAAATACTAAAACAAAAAGAAGTTGTATTTCTCCACGTATGTAGGATATGTTCTGATCCATTTATGTTTCCACTGAGTTCTGCTGAAGCATGAAAAGGGTTGTAAATCATATTTGACATACATCCCATGGGTCAGCCACCACTCTTTTAAAATAACTGAATGGAAAGGAATAACCATGTTGGAGGCAGAATATGAAAAAGGAACTGTGATGCACTGTATAAGGCAGAAAACCATCATTTAAAACAATGATCGGTGGCTTGAAAATCAGGTACTGACAGTTCTCTTTTTAATCCATGCAAGGAAAGACTGGAAACAGCCCAGCGATCCTTGGTGAACTTTAACATTGTCATAGAATGGGCCACAGCAGGGTCAGAGATTACTGTTCAATTGAGAGATGATGGTGTCAAGATGTACACTAAGTGTTCATCTAAGAGACAGGCATGTGGTCCCATCACTTCCTATGTCCATAGGCATTCAAGCTATTACCATACAAATTCTTTTATTATCACACATAATTAAGGGTGCTTTAAATCATAGTTTGGTATTTATTAATATTATTGACAACAAAGCTTATGTTAGGATAGCACTCAGAGATCCTAGTTGGATCGGGACCCCTTTGGGACAGACACTGTGCAAACATAGGGAGGTAAAATTCGGCTGTTGAATTTGAAGCTTATCAATCAAGTTTTATATTGTGAAATCTTAAATCATAAATGAGGATCCCATTCTGCTCTCATTGAAGGTGATGGGAAAACTTTTATTGTATTCAAAGGGAACAGGAGCAGGCTTTTGGGCTATGTGGTTTTATATTCCTGTTTTCTATTTGTATATGAACCTGTTCTAAAACAGCTAAACCAATGAAGTTCCTTATGTGTGTGACTGGGAATCTACAGCTGAGGGAGATTGGCATCCATCCCCAACAAAAGCCCAATTATCTCATCTACTATCCTAACCCAAGAAGCTTATGACCAAGGTGCTCTCATGTTTGAAGGCAGACATTTTATGACATCTGGTACAACTGCAAATGGAACTCCAGTGTTTTCACATGCTCTTTTGTCTAGGCTGCCTTTTTCTATTTAAATCAACTTCCATCTCTGTTTCCTCTTTTCACTGACTCTCATGCATTTGTTTTTATTGAGAAGAAAGAGCAGTCAGCTGCTCGCAAAATAGAAACTCAAGCCGCTTCTGTGTGAGGTGGCCAAAAGTTGTGAGAGTGACTGACAGCAGCCTCACTCCCTGGAGGCTGGCCCGGTTGTGTTATGTCATACCAACCACTACAGGCCGAAGAATTAAGAATAGCGAGCTCCCTGTGCAATGCAATATCTATTCCACCATAGCTCAACATATTGCTACCACTGACCCACTAGAATCAGGATATAAGAAAAAGATTTTTTTATTCATTAATGCAGTTGTAGAAGAACAATCGCCTGTGTCATGACATCATGGGGGTTGTAATTGCACATCAATCTGTGGACTCTTTGCGTTGATCTGCAGGCTCAGATTACTGGCAATAATATTCCTGGTGTAATCATGCATATACTTCGTATTCCTCTGGCCAGGATGAAGCTGTAGGAGCTAATGTATTCTGAGTCAGACCAACTGCCGCTCATGAAGGGAAAAAAAGACTTGCTTGAGTAACCGTAATAATTGGAAAATTATTTTGATAGCCTGAAACAATCTAATATATTACAGAATTTTATTAAAATAATATCAGATCAAATTAACTGCTATTCCATAATGAATTAGGTAACAAGGTAGGCAGATATTAATCGGCCTTGGCTCCCAGGCAGGGGAGCCAGGAATTTATTAGCTCTTGCGGCTTGTGAGAGGGTGAAGACAGAAATCAGTATCACAGGCTACAAGGGAAGCCCCAGAGACAGCTGAGCTTTTACTTTTTTTCTCACTTTCAATTTATAATTCATCATTAAACACTTGTATTTCTTTTATGTGGGGTCTTATGAAATTTTTAATTTTCTAATTGCCCTGTGATTTAATAATGAAGATTTTTGTGCGTGTGTGTGTGCGCACCTGTAGCATGTGCAACCCAGCTGCCAATATTAGAAGTAACTCACCTTTGTCCACCTAGGCTAACCTTTATGAAAAAAATTATGACATTTTACAACTTATATAATTACTGAGTAGAAAGATTGTTGAGTTCATGGGCATTGTGGCATCAAATGTTGGGTTTAACAGACTGGCAGGACAAATCTGAAATATTAGCACTAATGTATTTTTTCTTCCTAAGTAACTGACAAAATACTTTCAGATGTGTCCTGCTCCCTTCCTGGTTTGTGCAGTTTGTCTTGTAGTTCTGGGCTGTGCCAACTTAGCTTAATAAAACAATGTGTTCAATTTCTCTGCATCACCTTCCCCACCTATAAACTGTGGGTTGCTAATACAGACCAGCCTCACCGGGGTGTTGTGACAATTATGTTGTGTCAATTATGACCAGGTTTTCAAAATGTGCCTCTGTCTGTGCACACTCAGACTGTTATCAAAGGTCCTAATCCTAAAGACATCTTGACTAGCTTCTTAATGACTGGAGCTCTATATGACTGAAGATGTATATGTATTTCTTTTGGCTCGAGCTACTGGTGATCTTAGGTCTGTGCAACCTATGCAGCTGAATAGGGTCCTGATCTTCCTAATGCCATGAGCTCACACATGACCCACTGGTCAGAGAAGCATCTCAGATTCTCCATCTATGATCCCTTTTGGATACCCTTGGGCCAATGTGGACTGAATTCCCTAGCTGTCTTGCTCTGCTCCTTACTTGGGAAACTCCACTTTGGCTCTGCCTCCTGACTTCCCAGAAGCTATAGCACTATACAAAGAGGTGAGGAGGAGTGGGTTTATCTTAGCCTGAGGAAGATCAGGGAAAGGCGGAAGACAACTGGGGCATAAGTGGTGGAGGGATTTGCATGGGGATCTGCATATGTTACTTCTCATAGGGTCCATAAAACTGAAGTCATAGAATCATAGAACCATAGGGTTAGAAGGGACCACAAGGGTCATCTAGTTTAACCCTCTGCCAAGATGCAGGATTTGTTGTATCTAAACCATCCAAGACAGATGGCTGTCCAGCCTCTTTTTGAAAATCTCCAGTGAAGAAGCTTCCACACCATTCCTAGGCAGTCTGTTTCATTGTCCTACTGTTCTTACATTAGGAAGTTTTCTCTGAGATTTAATCTAAATCTGCTATGCTGCAGTTTGAATCCTTTGCCCCTTGTCCTGCCCTCTGTGGCAAAAGAGAAGAAATTTTCTCCATCCTTTTTATGGCAGCCTTTCAAATATCTGAAGACTGTTATCTAACCCCCCTTTAAATTCCTCTTTTCCAAACTAAACATACCCAGTTCCTTCAACCTTTGCTCCCATGGCCTGCATTCCATCCCTCTGATCATCTTCGTCACTTGCCTCTGGATCCTTTCTATACATTGGTGACCAAAATTGGACACAGTACTCCAGCGGAGGCCTGACCAGCACTGAGTAGAGCAGTACTATCACCTCCAGTGACTTGAATGCTCTGCCTTCCTTAATGCACCTTAAAATTGTATTTTTTTGCAACAGCATTGCATTGTTGACTCATGTTGAGGTTGTATTCTACCACAACTCTAAGATTTTTGTCAGCAGCGCTGATGCCAAACCAGTTCTCTCCCATTCTGTATTTGTGCATTTGTTTTTTTCTTCCCAAAGTGTAGCACCTTACACTTGTCTTTGTTGAATTTCATTTTGTTGTCTATAGCTCAGTGCTCCAATTTATCAAGATCTCTCTGAAATTTAGCTCTATCCTCCAGAGTATTGGCATCCACCCAGCTTTGTGTCATGGCCATACTTGATCAGTATGCTCTCTATTGCTACATCCAGGTTATTAATAAAGATTGGTTAAACCCAGAACAGATCCCTGTGGAACCCCACTCGAATCCTCCCTCTAATGCAACATCATTCCATAAATAGTTTGTTTGCAGTTGTTTAAGTAATTATGTATCCATTTAATGGTAGTTCTGTCAAGCCTGCATTTCTCCAGCTCACTTATCAGAATGTCATATGAGACTGTGTCAAAAGCCTTGCTGAAGTCCCAGTATATTATGTCCACGGCATTTCCCCATCCACCAAATCAGTTACCCTGTCAAAGAAGGAAATCAAGTTGGTTTGGCATGATTGTTTCTTGGTAAATCCAAGATGGCTGCTAGGGATTACCCCTTCATCTTCCAGGTATTCACAAATTGAACATTTTATACATTGATCTAGTAGCTTCCCAGGTATCGAAGTCAGTCTGACTGGCATATAGTTTCCCGGCTCCTCCTCCCCCCACTTTTTAAAGATGGGCATTAGGTTAGCCCTTCTCCAGTCTGCCGGGACCTCTCATGTCCTCTATGAGTTTGTAAATATTATTGCCAGTGGATCCAAGATTTCTTCAGCTAATTCCTTCTATACCCTCAGGTGAATAGCATCTGGTACTGCTGATTTGAATTAATTCAAATTGGTCAGAAGATCTCTGACATATTCTTTACTTATCCCAATCTGTATCCCTTCCTCTTTATTGTCTATGGTAACTTTGCTAGTAATCCGGTCACAAGTCTGCTTAGGTTCAAGTTGCATGTCACTTTTCAGTGGTTCCATCAGTTTTGATCTGTATGATTCTAACCCCTTTGAGTTTTAGATTTTGATGAAATTCAGTGAAAACGACCAAACTTCATCTAGCAAAACTGAAATTTGCATAATTCTCTGTACAAAACTGTAAATTCTTCCCTTGCCATTTACATCTCATTCCTAATTCATCTCCTTCATGCTGTTGCCTGGGAAGGAGTCCAGATGAAGAAGGGAACATATAGGAAGAATATAAGAATATATATGAGGGACTGAATGACTCAGGGGATTGGATACAGAGCCAGCCACCACAATGCCACTGATATGAATCCTGATCAATTAAATAATGACCAAAAGTTGTTACTATTTTATGGTTATTCTAGCCTATTTGAGATAAGTAGTTTTGGTGTAGTCCTTACTAGACAGATATCCAGATAATCAAAGCCACTATCACAGATGGTATACTTGTTAAAGGGGCTGAGGCACAAAGCACCTCCAAGCTGGTATGCAAGCAGGCACACGCCATCTCTTAGGGTTAGGCCTAAGTCTTCAGGCTCACAGCTGAGAACATTAACAACTGTGCCAAAAGGTTTGGAGGCAGAGATATCTGTCCAGTAAGAATTGGACTGAGACCACCAACCTGTTTCAGAAACACTGTGGAATAAGCTATGAAAGCAGTACCATAGAAGGGAATATTCAGTGCGTGCTGCCATTTGTTTTAATGATACCAGAGCCACAAAGTTTACTGTCTTCCCATTGTCAGTGGGCTGCTGGATCTCCCTAACCATTGTGGTTTCTATGTGTACAGCATTTCTTAATAAGAGAGGCTTTTCAATGAGAAAGGTTTACAATAAGTGGCAGAAACTTAATCGTTACTCATCTCCCCCATGTTGTCTTAAAGGGACAGCTGTTTATGTAGTGAGCCCTCATATAAACATTCGAAAGTATTAATGCTCATACTCCGGAGGCACAGGAACAATTAGGCCTTTTGTTTTTCATCTTTTGCACATCAGTGGACCCAAAATGAAGTTAACTGTTATTATTAATTCTTGGTTTTATTGTATCATCTAGGAGCTCTAGTCATGGACTACAAACACAGAACAAAAAGACAGTTCCTGCCCCAAGGAGCTTACAGCCTAAGTATTAGACAAGAGATATGTTCTACGGACTTTAGTTCCAGTGTTGTCCATGTCCAGTGTTGCTGGTATTTCAAAAGCAGCATGCTTCCTTTAAAACAACTAATTGACAATAACGTGTACGCCTGATACATCAACTACAAGGGTGCTTTAAAAAGAATGGCCAGAATTCCCATTTATACTGAGGCTGCCTTACACCACTCCGGCAAGCGTAAAGGGTCCTTGGAGTGGATGTAAATGTAATTTAAGGTCTGCCTACCCAGACAGGTCAGTGTGAAGTGGTAAAGGAGAATGAGGCCCCAAATTTCTGCTAGGTTATTTTTTAACAGCCCTAGCTGGGGTGAGGATGCTTTGCAAGAGGAAGCAGTGATTCTGATTTTAATTTTTTTCTTCTCAAATTAGTTAAGTGAGATTGATTGTTTTAAAGGATGAAAGAGTTCACCACGGCTAAAGAAAAACATCGAGTATGAGAGCCTAGATTATGTCAGAAGACATGCAGCAGCCCACGCATTAGACTTGAAATCTGTGCTCGCACCTGCCCCAACTCATTTTTTTCCTTGGCATTTATTGAGATGACACTGTGTCAACAGAATTCTGCAAAACTTTGACAAAATTGTGACAGATCTGTAATGGCAGAATGACTTATGGAAATGTTGAAGTGGCTTCTCAATCAAGTCTCAGGATAGCTTGTGACTCCATTGTCCTGTAGGTCAGAAGTCAGACTCCACTGGGGAGACATCACTTGTTTCTGGTCCAAATCCCTGCCATATGCTGGAGGCGGAGAGGAGGAAATCAAGGCTTTTAATTGCTCTATTCCAATGTTTCTATCCTTCCTTCCTCAACGATTTCTATAACATTTTCCATCCTTTGCAACATTGTCTCATGTCTTTTAAACTCATAGGTCTAATTCTCCATGATCTTGCACCTTGTGGAGCTATTTCCTACTGTATAAAGTGCAAAGTGGTTATAAAATGCAACCATTGTCATAAGTAAGCAGAAGAATGATCATTTGTATCGGTGTAATAATTGTACAAAGTGCAGTGAGCGGCGAATCAGATGGTGATAGTTAATTAACCTGATAACTGTGTCTGAATTACACTATAATATTGTTGGGGCAGGAATTTCTTTTATGTTTGTACTGAACTCACCCCAGATTGTTTTACAGATTTTCTCATTGTTTATATAACTATCAACAGAGTTTCTCTTGCATTCTCAAATTGCAGTAAAACTCGATTACCCTTTGGCAGTGAATGTGAACTTCAGTGCTTGTAACTTTGAGTTTAAAGGGGGCAGCCACCAAAGATGCTCCTCTAAAGAATCTTTAGGCCTTTCCATTATAAATATAGTTTATATTTGTCATAAACAGATAGCTAAGGGTTAATGTTTCTTTTACCTGTAAAGGATTAACAAAGGGAACCAAACACCTGACCAGAGGACCAATCAGGAAACCGGATTTTTCAAAGTGAGGGAGGGAACTTCTGGGTGTGTTTTGTCTTTGTTCTGTCTGTTTGTTTCTCTCGGCTATGAGGGAAGAGCTTTTTTTTTTTCTATCTCCAAGCTTCTTTCTACCCTTCTGTTCCCAAGTTGTGAGTACAAAAGGAAAAGCAATAGGTTTATATTGTATTTTGTATTTACATGTGTGGAGTTGCTGGAATGTTTAAATTGGATATCTTTTTGAATAAGGCTGATTATTCATATTTTCTTTTAAGCAATAGCCCTGTGTTATGTCATCTTGATGCAGTGATCATGTCATGTGTTTTTTCTTTCTTTTTTATATAAAGCTTTCTTTTTAAAACTTGTTGGATTTTCTTTTCCTAGTTAAGGCAAGGGGATAGGAATCTCTGTGCCAGGAGTACTGTCTCTCTCAGGGAAAGACTGGGAGGGGGGAGAAGAAGGAGGGGGGAAGGTAAATCGTCCTCTCTGTTTTGTGTTTCAAGGGATTGAAGCAGGGAAATCTCCTAGTATCCCCAGGGCGGGAAAATCTGGGAGGAAGTAAAGAGCAGGAAGGGAAGTGGGTTATTTCCCTTTGTTGGAGGCTCAGGGCATCTGAGTCTTGGGGGTCCCCCAGGGAAAGGTTTGGGGAGACCAGAGAGTTTATCAGGTACTCAGAATCCTGATTGGTGGCAGCGAGATAAGATCCAAGCTGGTAATTAAGCTTGGAGGTTCATGCTAAGCACCCAGATTTTGGATGCTAAGGTCCAGATTTGGGACAAAGGATTATTACAATATTGTATATCAAAAATATATGAAAACCTCCAGGCAGTCCAGAACACAAAACTACTAGGCATCACTGGCAAAGGGAAGCCCCTGATCCCAGTGCTGTGGACTCTATTTTGGTTCTGCATTAAACATGGGATCAAGTTCAAGATCATGAGCCTAATCTTTAATAATAATAATAATAATAATAATTAATAATACCTAGCTCTTACATAGGGGCTTTTCAGTAGCAGATCTCAAAGTGCTTTTACAAAAGAAGTAAATATCATTTTAAAAGTGGGAAACTGAGGCACGAAGAGATAAGTGACCTTCCCAAGGTTACTCTGCAGGAGAACCGTTCAAAGCTCTCCATAGGCTAGGACCAACCTAACACCTCTCGCACTGCAGCCATGAACTTTCACTACAGTTGCACTCTTCAGGAAGGAAGATGCTATCCACAACAAGAGTGAGACTTGTGAGAGCTGGAGATATGGGGCCAGATCTTTGGTCCCTCCTAAGTTTAAATCTCCAGTTGTGCAAATAAGACATTAAGGTACCTTAAGGCAGTGTCTGAGCATTCTCCTAGCACAGGGAAATCCTCAGCTGAAGTAAGGATCTAAGCCAGAATTTTCAGCTATAAGATTTTGTTTTTCAGCAATTAGGTCCTGATTCTGGAGCTCTCTTCCTGAAGAAATCAGAGTGACTGTGAATCTCTCACCATCTTCAGATTCAAATGCAAAAGCTCTTTGCCATAGTTTTCCCTCAGTAAAGCAAACAGAACCTCTCCCCTCCAGAATGAAAACCTATTACCTTCTCACAGCCACAAATGGGAGAAGACAGAGACCACATGGCAATGATCCTCTTGTTATTTTCCTTTAAGGTGTTTAAACACTCTGGTGATGGACATAGGAGAGACAGAGAGACATTCCCACTGGCAAATATAAGCATCCATCTAGTGCATAGGAACACAAGACAAACCCCTGCTTACCTGCCTATTTCTGTTGTTGCCTGTGGTGCCCCAGAGAGAATAGCTAATCCAAGAGTGTTAAAGGAAACACTACAGCAAATGTTGAAAAGCTGAGGTATATCCCCATTGCTTTCCGTTCAGAGGGAGCGCACGTTACCTTTTTATGTTGACAACATTAGAAAATGGTCTTCCATTCCCCTTCCTAGCAACCTCAGTATGCCGATGGGTTTAACTGCAGCAGGAAAGAATACAATGAAATAAAAGCTTGTGAGTATAATGCATTTCACTGAATTCTCCTCATCTGAACCTCTTCACAGTTCACAGAAATAGCTGAAGGAAACTCAGATGCGCCTGCATAACTTTAGTGTGGCAGGTTGGTAGGATGGCTGCTCCTTGTTTATATTTAATGATTATAACATTATGGTACTGTTTGTTTATTTAAAGATGAACTTCTGTGCTCAGTCAAACTTTAGACACATTATTTAAACATAAGTCAATTTGCCAATCATGTATTTGTGGCTATTTTCTTCCATAAATAGTTAATACTTAAAGAGAAATGTTTGTAAACAAGAGCTTTTTCTCTCAACGCTCATCTCCTTCTCCTGTTCGTTCATACTAAGAGGTCATCACAAGCTACTCTATAATGTTAGGATCTTTCTGGCTTTGGAAGTGTATATAATCGAACATCACAAGGAAAGGATGGTGATCTTTCAGCATTAATTAGATAAAGGAACAATGAGAGGGGTTGAAAGGAAACATTCACTACATACTTACACTTTCTAAGGCTGGTGACATCTGAAAGGCCATAGGCAAAGCGTCTAAAGTCTCCAAGCAGGTTTAAAACCATATATAGGTGGCGACTCCGTGGGTGCTCTGGGGCTGGAGCATCCATGGGGAAAAATTAATGGGTGCTCTGCACCCGTCAACAGCCAAGCTCTCCTCCATGCCTCCCTGCCCCACCTCATCTCACATCTGCCTCTGCCTCCTCCCCTGAGCGCGCCACATCCCCGCTTCTTCACCTACCTCCCAGCACTTGCCATTGCAAAACAGCTGTTTCGTGGTGTAATAAGCTCCAGAAGGGAGAGGGGAGCAGCGAGAACGTGGCATGCTCAGGGGAGGAGGCGGGGAAGAGGCAGGGCTAGGCAGGAATTTGGGGAAGGAGTTGGAATAGGAGAAGGGAGGTTGCGGAGTTGGGGCAGGGACTTTGGGGAAGAAGTTGGAATGTGGGAGGGGCAGGAGTGGACTCAGGGCGGGGCTGGGGGCAGAGGGTGGTCGAGCACCGACCATGCCACCAGAAGTTGGTGCCTATGCAGCCATATATAAAGATAATACTTAGTTTTAATATGCGTTAGCTGATTGAGTCATAGAATCATACAAGTATAGGACTGGAAGGGACCTCTAGAGATCATCTAGTCCAGTTCCCGACACTCAAGGCAGGACTACATAATAACTAGATCATTCCTAATAAATGTTTGTCTAACCTGTTCTTAAAAATCTCCAAATGATGGAGATCTACAACCTCCCTAAGCAGTCTGGAACAGTGCTTAATTACTAGGGTTGCCAACCTTCCAGGATTGGGCTAGAGTTTCCCAGATTCGACATCCATCTCCCGGTCACTATTGAAAGCAACCCAGGAGATTTTAGCAGGATATTTTAAGAAAATGACATTATTTCATCTTGGGGGGCGGAATCTCCTACAATAGCATCAGTCAGAGTTGGCAACCCTTATAACTACCCTGATAGTTAAGAAGTTTTTCCTAATGTCTAACCTAAACCTTCCTTGCTGCAGTTTAAGCCCATTGCTTCTTGTCCTATCCTCAGAGGTTAAGGAGAACAATTTCTCACACGCCTCCTTGTACAACCATTGAGGTAAACCCTAGGTTTTCATGCTGTATTTACCTGGTCCTCACCTGCCTTACAAGCTACAACTATAGGTGTCTTGTCCCCACTATGATTTTAATGTATAAAATCCTTTTCTCTTAGTGAAAGCACAGCCTACCTAACTCAGTCAAAACACATCACAGCCTGCTCCTCCTCCTTTAAGCCCTCATGGGAAAGTGCTATACAACTGATTAGGGATGAAGCTATAGAAATGAGATAGGGGCCTACAAAAATTACTGAGACACTCTATGGAATGTAATAGAGAATCCTTTCCTTTAGAATTTTGTATGCCATCCCCTATAATTCTAAAGGAGAGACACATAATTCTCTGTGATATAAAATTCCATAGAAAGATGATAATTTCCTATTAAATTCTACAGGACTTTATATGTGGAAAGTCTCTCTCTCTCCTTAATAACCCACAGTTCTGTGGCTGGAATAACTAGGGAGCTAAGACTGAAGGGAAGGAAGGACCTGAAACATAGTTGGATTTACATATGAATGTTATGTTTTCATTTCATTTTAGACCAAGCGTAAGGTTAATATTAAAAGCATTAGCACAGTCTCTTACCGTTTCTTTTCTGGATGCTTGAATAGATTGCAAATATATTGATAAGAATTCAAAAGTCAAAGGTTTTTAACAATATCCATGCCTTTGGGTGCTTGCAAAAACTAGAGATTTTCAGCAACTGAAATGTAAAAGTCATTTTATTTTCAAAGAAGTAACTGCAAATAAGATCACTTTTAAATTGCTTGTAATACTGCATAATACAACATGAAGACGGAATCAACATGATTTTTCTGCTAATGTATGGCTCTATCTATAGTCATACCATTTTGTGCTGTGTTCCTGTAAGATCTCACATATTAAGGGCTCAATCCTCTGAGGTGCTGATCATCTCCTGCACAGTGCTGAGCCCCTCAGTTCTCATTGACTTCAGTGAATCGGTTAGAAAAAGGTTAGAAACAAGTCAGTACTTGGGTAGGATACTGCTAAGGAACACCTAATGTTACACAAAATTATGGTGACCAGATGTACCGATTTTGTAGAGACAATCTCAATTTTTGGGTCTTTTTCTCACATAGGCACCTATTACCCCTGACTTCCTGTCCAGATTTTTGACACTTGCTATCTGGTCAGCCTACACAAAGTGGTGTTGGTGATCCAATAGGCAGCACTCTTTTCCCTGAACCCACACTAACCCTATGTCCCCACATGTTGTTATGGGACAAGGAGCTGACAGTGCTGTGCTTTGAGTGAGACATAAAACTGAAGCCCTCACTACCTGTGATTCTTAGAGATCCCGGGCACAGTTTTAAAACATAGGATACTTACTTAGATTGTAAGCTGTTTGGGGAAGGAGCCCGTCTTTTTTGTTCTGTATTTATGGGGTTCTGGTCTATGACTGGAGTGCTGGGCACTACCGCAATAAAAATAAGAATAATATTTGCTAAATTTCATTGAAGACCATTGCATTACCTACATTTCTCAAGGTATTTCAAATGGATACTGAATTCCGCCTTTTACTTCTGAAGGAAGAACAGTTAAGCTGGCCCTGTAATGATTTTATCTGGTATTCCTGGTTGTATAGTCCTAAATGAAAGTCTGCATTAAGCCTCCTTTTGGGTTTCCTGTGGCAGTGGAGAGGATTACTGGACAATCAGGCCAGTCCAAAATGTAGTTATTTAGCAATTATTTTATAATGGTGCTTTAAAATATAAACACATTTTAAAACCATCCCAGCCATTTCTTTATTTACTGCTCAATATCAATGGCTGAGCTAGAGTGTTTCTAATTTTCTTTTTATAAATGTGCGATTAGTCTGACTTATTAGGAAGGCACAATAGCTTTATTCTCCCTGTCAACTGTGTGTAGAGAAATCCGGATTAGTAATCTCTAGGGATGAGGAGCAGATTTGGTGCAGGAAGGCAGGAGGACGGCTAACTTTTGAACCTAAGAGGGCTTTGCTGGGCAAGGGTGACAGATGTAGCATCTTTAGTCTGGATTTGAATTTGAATTCTGTCTAAGAGCACAGCAATGCTATGATTTGGCAATATGTTCTCATAATCTTTGTGACACAAATGTCTGGGGGTTTTGTTACACGTCCTCAAAGAGATTTAGGTAATTAATGTTAAATTGACAATACAAAACCTCAATTTTATCTCTTTTAGTAATTCTGATCTACTGTAAATAAGCAGAAATGTTCACGTCAATAATCTCAATGCTGTTTGGTGGGGGTGGGGGAGGGCTAATTTCTATTTTATCAGCCAGTGAGGTCAATAATTACTGAAAGATATTCAGTTCAGCATTTTAAATAGTTACACTGAAAATGCATTGAAGAAATGTGTACAGACCCTGAATACATTCTCCTGCCAAACAGACCATCTCAGATATACTGCTACTTACTGTAGGTTTCTGAGAGAAAATGGGCCAAAATGTCAGAATTTATCAGCTCTTCAACACAGTCATGGGATATTAAATGTTTATGTAGCAGATGGAAGCAGTGGAGGAATACAGTGCATTGCACACATGCAGTGCTAGGCTAGGAGAAAAGGAAGTTTCCTCAGCCTTTTGCTCTTCATTGTAGTATGAACCTATGACCCTATTGCCCAGAGGCAAAAGCGTTACCTGCAGAGATGTCAGTAGTCTGGAAAAAAGGAACAACTGTGAAACACAAACAAATTCTGCTCTGTTTAGATGCTTTTTAAGACCTTTATGCTTATTGTCCATTTGGCTTGGACTTTGCAAGGAGGGAGAGGAATCATGAGGAGGTATAAATCGGAGCGAAGAGGGTGAGATAAAGAAAGAGAACATTTTAAGCTGAATCTCTGGGACAAACTGGGTAACAGTGAGATGTATAGGGCCAGGGAACAGATCTGAAAGCCAAGCAATGAAAGCCCCATTGTTGGAACATTTACAGCGCGTAGAATGTACAGCAAGGAACACATCTGTATTGGCAGGGAGATTGAATGACCCAAAATGCATCTTCTGTCTTTCAGTGGTACTTCGATGTGTGCATGAATTTTGTTTGCTGTTTGGATGTGGGGTTTTTTTTAGTCTGGGTGTGGCTCTAGAAAGGGACTTTTGTCTGGATTTGTCCTGCCAGTTAGCATAGGCTTTAACTAATGAATTAAATTAGGGAATTATAGTGTGGTCACCCGTGAGAATAGAGAGCAGAACTGTCTGTATATCATGCTATAATCTTTGTAATTTTGAGGATCATTTTGTTCTTATCTTTCTTTTCTAAATGATTGATTAGGAAATTTCAATAATGTAGCATGAAAATATAGGATACAATTTTCAAACACATCTAATTGACTTAAAATCCTAAATCTCAAAGCCGATTGGTCTTATGCTCCTAAATCACTTAGACCTCGATCATTAAAGCTACTTAGGTGCCCAGCAATGGGAGTTAGATGCCAAAATACAGGGCCGCCCAGAGGATTCAGGGGGCGCGGGGCAAAGCAATTTCGGGGGCCCCTTCCATAAAAAAAATTACAATACTATATTCTCGTGGGGGCCCCTGCGGGGCCCGGCGCAAATTGCCCCACTTGCTCCCCCCACCCATGGGCAGCCCTGGGAAAAATAAACCTTCCACATCTCAGCACAAACCCAGTTTTGAGAAAACTTCTTTACAAGGTATCACTGTTCTCAGCATCAGGTAGTGCTGAAAAGGCCCTAAAGCTCATGAAAGTTGGCAAATGGTTTGCACCGTCAAAACTGTACTTCTGGATTAAAAACTAGGGTTTTTAAAAGCAGAAAAAAATCACAGACAATGTTCTGCTTTCCTTGCAAAATTTGTTTGTGTTTTTTTATTGAAAAGCTGAATTAGGTTTGCCATAATCTGAATATGGTTTGGGGTTTCAGAAGTGTGTGGCCAGAATATCCTTTCTTGCTGCTGTTTGATTGCTTTTAAGAAACAACAAAAAAATTCTGCTTAAAAAAAATCCAAAACTTTTGACCACCTCAGTTGTGACCAATGCCTTGGTGCCATCGCAGAGAGTGGTGTGTCAGGTGGTTCTAGTGGGTGTGCGCGTGTGGCTTCCTTGAGTCATAGGGGTTCTCCGTGATAACTTGTGGGATCATGGTGGGGTGGTAGGGGTGGTGTGGTGGTGGGATGGAAGAAACAGCCATGGGGTGGTGGGGTCAACCAAGATCCATCCAGCCCAGTATCCTGTCTACCGCACGCTGCAATGCCAAGTGCCCAGAGGGAGTAAACCTAACCGTAATTCAAGTGAGCTCCTCTCCTGCTATCCATGCCCACTCTGACAAAACCGAGGCTAAGGGATACCACTGCCTTACCATCCTGGCTAGATAGCATTAATGGACTTAACCTCCATGAATCTTATCTTTGCCCACGGGACCTGGCTCCATGGGGTCCCTCCACAACTGAGACGGTTACTGTGGGTTTTGTCTTTAAGGTATTTTATGTACATATTTCACGAATTGAGCATTTGAGCTATGTTCCAAATCTGGATGAGCCTATGTTGTGAAAACTGAAATCGCTCAAAATACACATGCATGGTGAAGTGGACACAGGGTGTTAAAATTAATAATACCCCAGGAAGTTCTCAAACTGGCGGTTGGACTCCTCAGGGGGATCACAAAGTTATTAACTGGGTGCTGCGAGCTTGTCAGCCATCCACATCAACCCTGTTTGCTCCAGCATTTATAGTAGTCGTTAAAATATATAAAAAAGTGTTTTTAATTATAAGCGGGGGGGTCAACATCTCACAGGTGTTGCTATGGTGAAATGGGTACCAGTACAAAAGTGGAAGACTAATTTAACGCCTCTGTGAGCTAGGAAAATGTAGGGAGGGGAGAGTCCTTCCTTTGAGTGTAGGGGGTTGGAAGGAGGAGGTGGTGAGGATAATTGCCTTTCTCAATGTGATACCCTCCCCCAGTTGGGCTAATTTTAAATGAAGCTACCCTCCCCTGACATGAATCTCCCTAAGGCCCTGAAATTAAATATAGACTATAATTTGGCATTTGAGAAGTGAAAGGGATGGTAGCCCAATGGAAAAGCTAACAGCTTGGCTCTTCTGCAAGCCTCAAGTTGCTGAATCAGCTTTAGGGTAGGGAAAGCTGTGCCTCCCAAACAGCCTGGCCCTGCCCCCTATCTGACCCCCACCAACTTCCTGCCCCCTGACTGCCCGCCACCCTTCAGAATCCCCTACCCATCCTGCTCCTTGCCCCCTCACCGTCCCCCAGAGACCCTCCACTACCACCCAGGACCCCACTCCTGCTCCCTGTCCCCTGATTGCCCCAATCCCTATCACCCCCTTGCTGAGTGACAGACCCCTGAAACGCCCACAATCCAACTCCCCCATTCCCTGTCCCCTGACTGCCGCACAACCTCTGTCCCCTCCTTGTCTCTGGGACTCCCTGCCCCTTAGCCAACCCCCACAGCCCTGGCCCCTTACCCCTGGCTCCCCCCTTACCAGGAGCCTCAGCGCATCCAGGAGCTTCGCTCAACAGAGGCAGCGTGGCTCTGGCAGGGCCTGAGCTCTGCCCTGCTAAGAGCCACGTGGTCAGGGGGCGGGGCTGGGAGCTCCACGCTGAGCTCAGCTCCCTCCGCTCAGCCTGGAGCTTGCAGCCCCGCCCCCTCATCACGCGGCTTAGGGGCCCCACTGAAGCCACGCTGCAGCTGTCCTGGATGCTGCTGGATGGGCTGAGGCTCCAGGAAAGGAGAGGGGATGATATGGGGCTGGGTGGGGCCGGGAAGAGAGCCTCAGCCATGCTCAGGGGGGCCCCTATGGAGCCCGGGGCTTGGGGCAAATTGCCCCACTTGCCCCCCACTCTGGGCGGCCCTGCCAAAATATCGTTGAGGATCTGGGTCTTAGGCAATTTTAAAAATGTACCCCTACATTCTATTATTAACACTGACATAATAGTAATTTGCTATTTGTACAGCGCCAAGCACGATGGGGTCCTGGTCCATGACTAGGGCCCTTAGGCACTAACGTAATACTGCTGCTAATTAATAATAATAAATAATAATGTGATACTGAACATTTACATCAGACAGAAAAATCCAAATAAAGATCAAATGTGACAACTTGTACACTCAAGTGACTGAGTTGACCATAGCACTAGTTCCACACATGTCATAACTAAATTGACCCAAGAGTTTCTGGCAGTCTACTACAATGCATCAGACAACAGGATGTCCTCCAAATGACTAGCCTGATGTTGTATAATGCTGTGTGATGCCTCTTTGTCACAGAATGAAATTGTCTGGATCATTTTCTACTAGCTTTTGTTGTTAGACTGCAATATAGTTCCCAAATCAGGATCCACTTTAGTGTCTCCCAGTACAGTTTAGACATTAATCCTCTGTAAATTTAAGTCTAATTAGAAATGCTCTTAAGGCTATTCCTGACATAAGATGCTTTTTGGATGCAAGTTATACTCAATATCTTTGGAGCTTTCTTTAGAAATTCCTTGAGAAATAATTTACTATCTGTTTTCCCACAGCAAATGTGGTTTACCACTTTTTCTCTCCAGAAGATATAAATAAGTGCACTCTTACCTGTAGGTTTTCTACCTTATTTTTTTATTTCAAAGTGTGTGGTTTTAGTTATGTCTATATTGCTCAGTATTCTGTCAGGAGACCCGTGTAACAAGGTGAATTCCAGCAATTGGACTTGATTGGATTTTTATATGCTTGCTCAAATTTCTCCATGACCTCCTCCTCTCACCCTCAAGTTAAATAGACCTTACTGTTATGCTAGCTCAGCTTAAGGTGGCTTTGGAAGAATTTTTCTAGCCCTACTTTCAGTCTAAATATTGAGATGGCAAGTGTGAGGGAGTGGAATAAATCAATGCACTTGTGCTGGATTTAAAAAAATGAGGTTAAAAGTATTAATAGCTGTTTTTGTACTTTTATACTCTGTATTTCATTTAATCTTAAATGGGGCAAATCTTGGGGCCTTACCCAGTTTTTATTCAATGTTTACTCAGAAATTCTTGGTGACTTCAGTGTGTCTGCTTGCGTGAGCAAGGAGTACTTTATGTGAGTATGGGTTTGAGGATAGGGTCTCTAGCATACTGAAGACTTCCATTAAAATGCCTGTGCCTTCAGGTTTTAGTGCTCCAGAGAGAAGTTTGTACTTTACTTTACATATCATCCTTAGAATATAGTGCAATGACCAATTTCTAAGAACATTCAATCTTGGTTTCACCCTCTTTTAAAATGGAAACATTTTAGACATTTTAGAACAATGTGTATGAAAGTTTTTGTGCTATGAACCACTGAGCTAAACAGAGATGCAATCCATTGAAGTTTCTAACATACATCACACTAAAAAATAACAGGCTTTCTCTTTGCAATGAGCCTCCTTGTGCCCAAGAAAAAGCCAATGCTGGATTCTTATTTTTACATTGCCTATTCATTTGAGAATGCTTGTTTATGGACAGAAAAGAAGGTCCTTAATAGTAATAACCACCATTGGGTGTTACATTATTTGTGTGTTTCTTTGTTTGTTTGTTTGTTTGTAGGCAAGGAAAAGCTGGGGAAATTCTCTGCTTTCTGTCTCTAAATTCCGGCAACTTCCCAGCCAGAGAAAGTATTCCTCCACCTCTCCTCCTCTATATGTTTTTCTGTGTTTTGCATTCTAATTTGCTAAACATATTGCAATGCACTATTTATCTTGGTCCATTGTATGGTTCCTAATTAGAGGACCTTTTTCAAACAGATGCTTGATAATTGATCTCTGGTAAGAGCCCAGTGAGAAGCAATGTGTTTTTATTTGAAAGTTTGCTACTGGAAATGTTTATTTTATGTGTATGATTGGTAAAGACCAGAATACCTCACAGCTTCAAAGAAGTCTGAACCAATTCTCCTTCGACTTGTGCCAAAGAGCAGAACAGCTCTGGTTTACCTGGTTTCCCACGACAACAGACTTGACGGCAGCCAAAGAGATCCAGAGGCATTCAAGTGTGACAGCCGACATCAAAGCGAGAATGCTACACCTTGATTCAGACTTTGCTTTACCTGCCGGGGCAAATTTATTAATGTGACCACCCTGAGAATTCAAAGGAGCAAACACACACATGCACACACACACACAAAACCCAACCACTTGAATTTGAAAATAGAAGTCTAGACAGCCTTTCTTCAGAATTCATTGCTGCTGACCTAATTATTTGGTTCCTGTGCTTTATCTTGGTCTTTTTAAAGAACAAGAAGAATAGTTAATTTCACTTAATAGAATAATTGAATGTCATAATTGTGGGTTGCTTTTTTTTATTTCTTCATTTCAACAATAATGTTTTAGTTAAGCTCCCGTCTCTGTGTAGAGCTGTTAATGACTAGGCTGCTTGCACAATGCATTTGTTCCTTCTTTTTTGTTTCCTTACTGGACCATTTGGACTAACTTAGGCTGATAAAGGTTTTCTTTGTGTGTGTGTGTATGTGTGTGTGTGTGTTTGTGTGTTCTAATTACTGTTTTTGTTTCAGATGATCTAAACAGTAAAAGAGACTGCCTTTTTATTCACAATATGCCATATTCTAGAGCTACACTAAAGTAGGGATTGGAAGTACAGATGGACAAAACTATGTTCATTGGTGATTTGGATGTATTTGAACTCCTCACAGTTTTGAGGGGAGCCCGTGAGTCAGTTAAATGGTTCTGGTTTTAACCCATCCCGCATATAGAAATAGGCAAATTAAAGGGTATTTTGGGGTTTGCAAAATCAAATCAGTTTTGTTTTATAAATTGAGGGATGAATAAGATGCAGATCCCATTCATTAAACTCTCCCAGGGTTCTGGGGTTGGATAATGATGTTTAAATGGATATGGGGAGGGAGAAAACGTGTTCACTTTAGCCTCTAATGATAGAACAAGAAGCAATGGGCTTAAACTGCAGCAAGGGAGATTTAGGTTGGACATTAGGAAAAAGTTCCTAACTGTCAGGGTAGTTAAACACTGGAATAAATTGCCTAGGGAGGTTGTGGAATCTCCATCTCTGGAGATATTTAAGAGTAGGTTAGATAAATGTCTATCAGGGATGGTCTAGACAGTATTTGGTCCTGCCATGAGGGCAGGGGACTGGACTCGATGACCTCTCGAGGTCCCTTCCAGTCCTAGAGTCTATGAATCTATGGTTGGTCCCTATCTCTAATTTGAAAGGACTGATGACATTTTGCTGTAGTAGTAAAGTGATTGTTAAGAGCCACGAAAAGAACTAGCTAATACAAAGTGAAGGTTTAATAATAATCTTAATCAGAAACACAATACAATATCTCACCTTTCTATAGTGTCTTCCATCCTGAAAATCCCAAAGCACTTTGCAACAATACACCTACGAAGCACCACTGAAAAGCAGCTGCCTCTAGAGTAGAAAGTGGCAACTAGGTGGCTCCCAGCACAGTGCGCAGCAGTGGAAATGAGGAGTACAGAAGTCTTAGCCAAGCAAACTGGCTTGTAAATGAAAAGAAAATATTGCATTGCCTAATCAATTGTGTTGTCAGTTATCATCTTCCTTTAAAGAAAGCTCCTGAGAATGAAGAACAGGCATCGGTTTTTAAATGAGTGAGTTATCCTATCTCACCCAATGTCAAACTGTGGTCCAAGGCACACTTAGGGTTGGTCCATGGAGGCTTTTCAGTCAGAGGAGCGAGGCAGCCATCAGTCTTCAAACAGTGATGCTTGTGAGTACTTGAAGCCCATTCCTATTCTCACTGACTTCAGGATTAGTCCCAGGAAGAGGAAATTAAACAGAGCATGTAAAAAATAGGAGTCTTGACCTAGCATCTATACCCTTCACAGTAAAGTAGGTTCATTTTAATCTCCTGTCCCTAATACCATCCTAATAAGACTTTCCCCCCAGGCAATGACGGAAAGGTGTGGGATTGGGATTGGGAGATTGAGAGTGAAGGTGGTTCATGAAGGACTCCCTATTTAAACCTGTTCACCAATATAAACATATTTGAAAACCACTGTCCTATCTCATAAATATCCTCCTGGCTTGAACCATGGTCAGAACTAACTCTTGGCTGAAAATGAAGACAAAATGGCAGAGCTGTTTTCAAATAAAGGAAGAGGAGAAGAACGACTGTCTGATTAAATTAAGAAAAATTGATTCCTAATAAAGCTCCAAATAGGATCCCAACCCGCACTCACATGTTGAGTGACTATAGTGAAAATGGGGGGTACTTTGCTTGTCAATAGTTACCAGAAATGGATATTAACTGTTTTAAAAAAAAGTGACCTAGCTATGTCCACTGGAAATTGGCCTAGAGCAGAATGTTGAATCTGATTTGTGTGTGTTTGGATCTGAACCAGCACTTATGGGTTTGATTCCGGGCCAGATCCAAAACTGAAAAGGAACTCCTGTATGTTTGAACCCATGAGCACAGCTGATTTTAAAAGATTTCTGCAAATTTGGGTCAAAGGTCTTGTGAGAACACCTCACACGTTTTTGGTACCATCAATCCCAAACACCAATCCTAATTTAGTTTCAAAATTCATCTACCTGATTCTAGCCTAAACATATCCCACACATGCATATCACCTCCTCAGCCCATCTCTACAGCTTAGATGTGTATGTATTTGAAGGGAATTCTGAGCTCTGGTCTGTGCATTGCAAAAATTACATTTTTGGATCCATGAGACAAAACACGATCAGCAAGGAAGCAAAACACTGATCTGGACTATTCTGGCTGAATTTGATGCGTGGGCTTATTTGCTTGCTATCTTACATCTATTACATGCTAATTTTACATTATGATTTTCCAGGACGATTAGCATGCCTTTTTAGATGTGCATTCTCTCTGGCTTTCACACATGGATATTATGTAAATACTTTTGTCCTATAGTGGTTTGCACTGTGTGCTCACTGGATTTAGTTACTTTATGAGTAGAGCTGGTCAAACTATTCATAGCAAATAATTCATCTGACAGATTCAATTCTTCTTTAAATGAATTGTCTCTGAACTGACTGTGCTTTCTCCAGATTTGTTCATTATTTGTAATTTAATCATTTTTGTGAACAAATGACACCGTATGAATGATCTGTAATTCACATCCTATGGTTACTTGTTACAAGTTATTCCTTGTGTGTGACCGATTACCTAGGTCACATGGTTTCATTTTTATTTCCTGACTGGGTGACCTGACTTTTATAAACATGAACTAGTCATTTTTGGGGTTGGAGATGGTGAATCAGGGAGAAGGAGGGAAGGTGCATGTGAGAGAGTCAGAAGAAGAGATCAGGCAAAATGAATATTCAAAATTATTTTGTGTCCTCTTTTGTACAAGAAAGAACATTGTATTAAGCTAGGCATTTGGACCCCAGCCTTAAAAAGGCCGATTAACAGGCTCTTTGTACTCCCTTATCTGATATTATATTGGCACTAGGTTCCAGACCCACAGAGGGATTTAGGCCCTTAAACCCCAGATTTAGGTTTCTTAATCCCAGATTTAGGTGCTACTGCAATGCACAAAACCCTTGCTGGGCTGCTGCCTTATTCTGTAGGTGTCTAAACTCACTCAACATCTAAACTTGCACAGTAAAGTTCCTTAGGCACCTAATTTTCTGTCTCTGGGCATGCACAAAGACAGGGCTCCAGATCTCTATTGCACATCTAAACCCCAGTGCAATCGTCAAATCAGGTGAGCAATGCCTGTCTTCCCTGATCCAGAATGGACCTGCTTAACTCCACCCCAAGTAGCCAGCTGCTGGTCTCTCTTACAACCTTTAGCTCAGTGGTTAGGGGACATATCTGGGATGTGGAAGACTTCTCTACCTGATGAGGAGAAGGGATTTGAACAGGGGTTTCCCATCCTTCAGGTAACTGTTTAGCCTGAGTTATGTAGGCATTCTCACTCTCTTTCTGAGCCAGTGCCTAGAGGTTCCAGCTGAGGTTGGAGCCCCATAGTGTCAGCCCCGTGCAAACACATTTTAAGTCTCTGCTCCAAAGAGATTCATAGATTGTAAGGCCAGAATGGCCCATTGTGGTCATCTAATCTGACCTCCTGCATAACGCAAGCCAAAGAACTTCCATGAATTAATTCCTGTTTGAACAAGAGCATATCTTTAGAAAAAAATATCCCATCTTCATTGAACAATTTCCAGTGATGGAAAGAGCTATGCAATCTAAATAGAAAAAACAAACATAGAGGTGAAGTGATCTGATGAAGGTCATACATCAGATCAGTACCCATGTAAAACACAGAACTCAGGTCTTCTGACTCCCTGTCTAGTGCCCTACCCACTAGATAACACCATCTTCCATTAGCTAGGGTGTACATATGAACATTTTCAGTTCTGTATGTGAAATTGGTGGTGAGGTCCTTGTCTGGCTCATTTAACTGAGTGCCAAGGATCTGGCCAGGATTTTATTATGTTGTGTTCCCCAATCCAATATATAATGACCACACAGTGTTTCATATGTCTGGATTCAATCCAGTAGTTTTTTTTTTAATCCCCTTATTCAGCAGTCACTCCTCACAGTCACTAATTGTACCTACATGTGCAGTACTATTTACAAGGGGTGCATCCACAAACAATACTGTAAGAGGAAATTTAGCTCTGAATCTATGTTTAGTGTGTGGGTGGGCTCAATATGAGCACTGATGGTGTAGGCTGCATTAAGGGTGATTCAGGGATTCTCTTGGTCAAGCCCTCTTTCTAGCCATTGCTGCCCACCTCTGGGGAAAATGAGTTTTCAGATGTCTTGTGGGGCTGTGAAAGGTCTAGGTCATAGAATATCAGGGTTGGAAGGGACCTCTGGAGGTCATCTAGTCCAACCCCCTGCTCAAAGCAGGGCCAATTCCCAGCTAAATCCCCAAATGGCCCCTCTCAATGATTGAGCTCACAACCCTGGGTTTAGTAAGCCAATGCTCAAACTACTGAGCTATCTTTCCCCCCAAGCAATGGGCCATCTACCAGAGCAGACTCTGGCTGAGTGAAGCCCTTGGTGTGATGATAAGAAAAAATGTAACAATAATATTCTAATTCCAGACACTCCAAGGTGATGCTTGCATAGTGTGGCCAAATATTTGCACCAGATTTTAAAACTGAATCCATGTTGAATTCTGTGGGGTCCCAGGCACTTTCATTTCCTGGTTTTAACATGCTCATATGGTATGTAAAGTTTTGAAAGTTTAACCTGAAAAGAACCTAGGCTATGTTATTAGCGTCTGTGACGTTTGTAGCTGTTTGCAAAGTGCTGAGGTCCTCAGATGAAAGGTGCTATATAAATGCCATGTGTTATTATTATTATTAGCATTCAATAATATATTTATTGCAAGGTACAAACATGAATGACACAGAACTTACTGTCTGATGAAAAGCACCAGCCCTGCTTTTCTTCCTAATTTCTGCAGGACAAGATCAGTTTTGCATGGATTGGATCTACAATAATGGTCATAAACACAAACTTTGTTTTTTAATGTGTTGCAGATACTTATGTCTCATTTAAAATCATATATCCCTATGTCTTTTTGATGTGGCACTTGAGATTGTTGCTTAAAAGATTTTATGGGTCCAGAAAGCTGAAATATGCAAACTGATATAAATACATGTATATATGAGAAGGTGTATAGGCCCCCCCAGGCACTGGGAGGGAATGGGTTAACCCTTACTCTCTGGTTAGAGGTTTAAACAGCCTGTAGGGATTACCTGGGCCAGCTGTGGGGAGTTAATTAATTCCTACACATACCCCTGGACACAGTATAAAAGGGGTGTATGAGGGGCTGGCTAAGTTTGGCAGGGTGAGTCAGAGAGGAAGGAAATTGGGTAAAGGGTTAGAGATCAAATGAGAACCAAATGGTTCCCCCAGTGTTTGGTACTTGTGTGAAGTAAGTAACAGTTAGCTGTGGTAGAAACAAGCTGTCCTTTTATGTAGGGCTGTAGCTGAAGGAAACTTGTTGAATTTCTCCCTAGATCTTAAATTAGGCTAATCTTTATATCTACCTTTCTTTTTAAAATGAGAGTTGTTACAAAAGTGTTGAAAGTCCATCTTCTCTGTTACAAAATATTTCTCCCTTTAGAAGGCTAGTGTGTGGTCAGGAGACTGAAGGGATGGGAAAACTAGAGTATAGAGTGTAGGCTTAAATGAAAGGAAAACATAGTCCACGAGGGAAGTGCACAGATAACAGAACTGGAGGATGCAGTGTGGTCTAGTGGCTAGAGAAGGTGGGGGAACCTGGTTTCTGTTCTCAACTGCCAGAGATTTTTTGGGTAACTTTGGGCAAATTATGGAACCTCCCTGTTTGTTTTCCTGTGCATAAAATGAGGACAATACTCACCTTTTGTAAACCAGTCTGCCCTCCCCAAATAAGAGCTATTACCAAAGCACAAATTATTATTATTACAGTATTTAATTATCAGAACAGAACTGGAAGCGCAACTCAATTGCTAATGTGACTCATGCTTCCATTTCATCACAACATTAAAGTTCCTGGAAACCAATCCCATACAAGTCTCTCTGGGTCCTATCTGTGTGCTCAGAGTTGTACTAAAATGCAGGTACTGTGCACTTCTGATTTTTGTGCTGTTTGTTTTTAGTGCTATGCAAGGCATCTGAGTCTAGAAGTGGAAGGTTTTTTTGTTCTTTAAAATAATGAAATACAGCTGTGCCTATATTATTCTGCTAATGTGCTTCAACCTTGAATTGAAGGGACCGTATTTAGGAATAAAACAGTAGCTTTGTCAGTAGCCCTTCAGTCCTTGGTCTCCTTGCTGACACAATCTGCAATCTGGTGCCAGTCACTGGGATGGAGAGCCCGGTCTGCTAGGAACTGGATTCTAGTCTAGATTTTTCTTCAAGTGCTCTGTGTGGCTGCTGTGCCCTTGCTCAATCCCCTACACAGTGATATAGACTGAGCCCACTCTGTGCTATGATGAGGAGTGCAGATGACTCCTGCTCTGCTACATACCGTTTGAAAGCACAGTCATTCTGCTGCCTCTTGGGCCTTAACATGCCCATGCAGGGGGAAGGAGTTGGCCCTTAATGAACTGATTTTCCTTCCCCTGGACATAACATAAAGCTCCAGGACTTATGGCTATATAAAAAGGATAATTTGCTTGATTGTATGAGGAGTATGTAAATGCCACGTGGAGAAGGGAATATTCCCTTGAGACTACAGTTTATAAGAGGCATGCATTATAAAACCTGAACCCAAGTAAAATGGCCTGGTTTCTTTATGAACTTAAATCTCATCTTAGACCAGTTGAAGGTTTTGCTGCGGTTTACAAACATTTCAAAGTGAACTTGACCCAGTTTTGGATGAACTTTTCTTTCATCATATCATGCAAATGGCATAGTATCACACAACCAGAAGAAACAGTGCTTTTGAGTGAGTAGTACATTTGGTGGGAAATTCAGTAGCTACAGGCCTAGTAAATGTGCCCTGAAATTGCAGGAAAAGGGCTATATTAACCACCATGATCCAAAACAGCTAAGTTCTGCACAGCTGCTTTAAAGAGCAATGGGCAAAACTTTAAGTACTTAGCTTGATACAGCCAGACTCGCTGTCAGAAATGGACTGAAAGAATGCAACTCCTCTGGTTTCCATTTCTGCCTGAAGGGGAGCATAGCTAAGTAAACCCACAATGAGACCAGAAAGAAAGGAAAACTAAATTGCATTTAAAGAAAGAAAAAAACAGTCTTCTGCAATTTTTATTTTATTATTGAGTAATGCTGATCTCTACCATTAACTGTAGATAAGGTTTCAACAAGACTTTCATTATAAGCCTGATATTGACTACCCATCCCACTAAACTTTGTCAAGCTAAAAAATGCTCCCCAGATCCATCTGAATTTTCAAAGGCATCAGTTTACACCATGGTAGAATCTTTCCTTCTAGATTATTAGCCACATTTTTTAAGGTGTGAGGGTTGCTGCAAAAGGAAATAATCTCATAGGATTGAATATGTATTCTTATGGCAGTTGTCAATCACCACTTGGTACTGTATACATTATCTTCCAAATGCATATTCTCAACATGCAAGCAAATGCTAAGTCTTGGGAAGACATGCTGTATATTGTTAGCTTTGTTATACAAGGTTCTGTGTAGAGGGAGCTGTGTGAAAAGCAGGAAAATTTGCTCTCTGCCTTGGTCTTTGATTAGAGTCAATTCTTAAGGCAAAAAGGTTGAGGAGTACTTGTGGCACCTTATAGACTAACAAATTTATTTGAGCATAAGCTTTCGTAGACTAAAACCCCCACAAAAGCTTATGCTCAAATAAATTTGTTAGTCTATAAGGTGCCACAAGTACTCCTTGTTCTTTTTCCTGATAGACTAACATGGCTACCACTCTGAAACCTGTCTTAAGGCAAAGTTATTCCTTGGAAAGTGGGCTTTAGTGTTGGACTGAGATTCCTGAGGGAAGAGATTGCCCTGTCTGCTGTTTGACCACGTCTGTTCCAGAGCTGGTTTATATGTTGAAATTCTAAGCTATGCTTAGAATATACTCAAGCTCTGCATCAATGATTTCTCCTCTACTGGGAAGCCAACCTACAAGACCCCAGACATCTGTTACTACTTGGCAGAGAGCTGATGCTGGTGTTATAATGAGATAGTGGTGTTAGTAGTAGGGGAAACAATATATAGTAAAACAAAGTATTATCACCATTTACTCTTCCTGGTGAAGGAAGCCTGGGATTGAAAGACAGTGGCTTTCAGTGTGTCCTAAAATGAACAGAAAGCAAAAATGTAAATGTTGCTACTTGCATTTCTTTGATCATATTGTCAATGGCCCAATAAATGACCCCCTTTGTCTAGGTAAACACAATAATGGATTGTGAAGTTGCACAAGGACACACAAGTCTTTTCCCAGCCTCCTGTAAAAAGTTCTAATGGATGCATAATCTCAAAAATAGAGGAATAGTTTAAGACCATGCCGAGACATTTTAAATTGGACTTCACGATAAACTGAGATTTGATATTCCAGGATAATTACTAATGAGAACACTTTCCCTTTAATTATCTTGTGGTCACCATTTCCAAGGTGATTAAAGCTATTCTTCACTAGATGTGGTTATAGATTTAATGCAAACTTGGTCTTTCTTGTGGTTTTATCACAGCAATTAAATCTGGCTTGCTCACAGACTTTGTGTGGCATGAGGGATTTCACCAAGCAAAATGATTTCACCCTTCAGGTAATATTAAATTTAGGAAAAATATAATTAATTATATCAGACAGGTATCTATTATACATCATGCACACATTCTTTGAGACCAGGGGGCCCATTTCTACTCATAACAGAAACCGTCATTCCTTCTAGCTCTTGTCTGAAGTACAGTAGCTGCTATTGCCCGTCCAGACATGTCCTTTTATGATTATTGTTTTCTGTGAAAAGCATTCGTCTTTCGTTTAAAAAGAAACAACCAAAAGCACTAGGTTGTGAACACATCTTCTCCGTTCTTTTCTAATATAATTTCCCTAGCTTTCCGTATGTATCAGCTACATACCAGAAATTAAACCTATGCTAACATACTACGGTCACAGACTTCGATTTCTCCACTCATTGGAACCATATCTGATTGCATTCTAATTTGTTTGCATGGTTACTCAGTGGGTTTGGTATTTGTGTGCTGTTATCTAATGCTGACAATTGAGATGTGCTTTGTAGGTTTGGTTGTTTCTGATTCTGACTAGGAGCTTGAGCCTACTTTCAAAGAGGGGAACCAAAAGCCATATCTTGTGAGCAAAAGTGGACATTCTTATTGCCTATTTAGAATGATACTTCATGCTGCCATAATATCTTTCATCAATGGACCTCAAAACACTTTATACACATTGACTTATGAAGCCTCACAGCATACCTGTGAGGAAGGTAATTTTATATTCACTTTACAGATGCATAAGTCAATATGCTATGTGACTTGCCATTACTTCACACTAACCACTAAACTACCCTGAAATTGTTTACATAGAAAAATTAGCAGGAGTTGGGGTGAAATGGCTGTTCTCACTTTTTTGGGGGGATGGGGAATTCATTCACCTTTGAATATTCAGCATTAATATACTGTAGGTTTCCTTTAGGGAAATGAGGACAGGCTTTAAGCATGGCAGTGAAAATTAGGTGATACATCAAACCTTTTTTGTTTTTTCCTCAGTACTTCGTACTAGTTAATCCATAAATTCAATTAATCTTTACTCTCTCTCTCTCTCTCTCTCTCTCTTTTTATCCGTCAGAAAAACTGGAGGAAGAGAACTGGCTTTGCAGTTGAATTATTGAACTACAGCACTGTTTAGGAAAATAAGCTGTGAAATCTAACAGAGATGTTGCTATATTTCATCTAGCTTTTTTTTTATTATTTCTTTTAAATTCAAAACCATCAGTTCTTGAAAGAGTCTTGGAAGTATTACAAGATTCAGAACAGTGACATTGTAAAATATAGGGTACTAATCACAGAGTAGCTGTGCAACATAGAGCTTTTTCTATCTGTCATATTTAATAACTAGACTATCATATCATTTGATTCTCATGTGCCAGATTCAGAGTCCTACCACTCAACAATTTGGAACTATGACAAAAATAATATCACTCAGCCAATCTTATGACTCAAGTGACCTTGGCCTTTGATCCAGTCAGATCCTATCAGATCTTGAGAGGGTCAAGATACACCTGTTTTCAGTATTTTAGCATTTTAGCCTTAAGCATTAGACTGTGGGATACTCAAAGGAAGTGAAATAACTACTTTGCCTTTCTGGTGTGTTTTAATAATGCAATATATTTTCAAACGTGTTTCATATAAAGCAGAATTAAGTTTGCTTTCTGAGATACAGAATACAAAATGGGATGCATTTTAAATTAATTTTATTTATTCTTCTGTATATTAGCTATAGAGAGAAAGAAGCAGTTTGGCAAACAGTATAGGTGTTATATACAAGAAGCATGTATATTTAACAACACGTACACACACACACACACACACACACTTTATAGAAAACAGTTTGAGAGGGTGCACGTCTATCATATTCTAGGATTAAGAGAAATGGGAATAAAATTGTTTGTTTATATTTCTCAATATAAAATTCTGGTTTACAAAGAAGCATTTCTTAAAGCAACCATATTATGTGAGCTCACACTCCAAAATCATCTCCGTTTAGCACTACAGAGACTATTAATGCTTATGGCTACTTAATTGTCTTCATATCCTTCTATGCCTCCCATTTGCAAACAATAGTCTGTATGATGATAATATCTCTATAGCTTACAATGCATGCATATTAGTCTGGTATATACACAGATTTCCATGTGAAGTCAGCATTGATCATCAAAAGTTTATTTCATTTATATGTAATGATGATCAATGCTGACTTCACATGGAAATCTGTATATATACAGATATCATCAAAAGTTTATTCCATTTATATATAGATATAGATATCTATATATATACACCACTACCTCAGTATAATGCCACCCGATATAACATGAATTTGGATATGATGTGGTAAAGCAGTGCTCTAGAGTGATGAAGCTGTGCATTCTGGTAGATCAAAGCAAGTTCAATATAACATGGTTTCACCTATAACATGGTAAGATGTTTTTGGGCTCCCAAGGGCAGCATTATAGCGAGGTAGAGGTGTATATAGATAAAGAGATATATATAAATGGAATAAACAGTGCTGACTTCACATGGAATAAACTTTTGATGATCAATGCTGACTTCACATGGAAATCTGTGTATATACCAGACTAATATGTATGCATTGTAAGCTATAGAGATAACATCATCATACCGACTATTGTTTGCAAATGGGAGGCATAGAAAGATATGAAGACAATTATTATGTACAGTAAGTGTAGGAATTGTTTGCTCATGACCCTCACTAATAGATGTGCAATGCCTCACTAACAATCAGAGAGAAAACGAGGACTCATCGTTTACAGAAATTGGTCAGTTTTACTGAAATGGATATACTGAAGCATTTAAAGAGTTCTGTGGCCCATTCACAGTACAATGTAACCCCTTTGACAATAGAACAGAAGTGCTGAGTTGTGCAGTAGAGAAAATGGGATGCTTTAAAAGCTGCCAAAAATTGTACTAGAAGTAAATGGAAATAAGGAACATGGTGAGAATAACAAGAACAAAAGATGGAACCAGAAACTCCTGAGGTCTAGTCTTAGCTCTGATACTGATTTTCTTCCATTGCCTTGGCCAAGTCACTTTACTTCTCTGGTGGTTCCCCATTTGTAAAACGGTAGAAGTGGGTTATTCTATGTTTAATTATTGACCTAAATATAGTGACATGGAATTTGATAACACTGCTAATTTACCAAAGTCACAGAGATATTGTGAAGATTAAGGGTTTTGAACATGAAAAGTGCTGAGATATATGGATACTGATTGCTATTAGCACTGGTAAAGCAAAGGACCAGGGCGGATAGAGTTTCACTTCTCTAAGGGTATGTCTACACTACGAAATTAGGTCAAATTTATAGAAGTTGTTTTTTTAGGAAGCGATTTTATACAGTCGATTGTGTGTGTCCCCAGTAAGCTCATTAAGTTGGCGGAGTGCGTCCACAGTACTGTGGCTAGAATTGACTTTCAGAGTGTTGCACTGTAAGTAGCTGTCCCACAGTTTCTGCATTCTCTGCCGCCCATTGGAATTCTAGGTTGAGCTCCCAATGCCTGATGGGGCAAAAGCATTGTCATGGGTGGTTTTGGGTTTTGGGTCAGTCGCCCCTCCCTCCATGAAAGCAACAGCAGACAATTGTTTCGCACTTTTTTCCCATGTGGGTGCCATACTGCTTACAGCAGATGGTGCTGTAGGACGGCTAACTGTTGTCATTGAATGACCGCTTCCATTGCCACTCTGCTCTCCTGCTCTCCTGCTGCCATGAATCTACCTCGCAGGTTCTCTCATCATTCTGAATAAATATCAGAGCTGAAACTCTGCTCTTCTGCTCGTCTCGCCATACCACGGCAAGTGTGCTGCCCGCTCAGCTCAGCTAACAGACAATGCCACGTTGTGTCCTGGTGCTGCTGGCAGAAGATGATGCAATAGGTTGGCAAAACTGGCCATCCAACTACCACTGCCACTTTGCTCTCCTGGTGCCATGAATCCACCTCGCAGGTCCTCTATAGGACCATCATCATCCACCGCTTCTGCTACAACTCTGCTCTCCTGCTCTTGTCTTGCCATACCATGGCAAGCATGCAGCCCGCTCAGCTCAGTTAACAGACAATGCCGCTGTTGTGTCCTGGCAGCAGACGGTGTAGTAGGTCTGCAAAACTGGTCTTCCTACCACCACTTCCGCTGCCACTCTGCTCTCCTGCTCTTGTCTCGATTGATAGCAAATTTCTTCGTGTTGGCTACCATGGGCTCCCACTTCTACTGCAGCTCTGCTTTCCTGCTCTCATGAATCCACATTGCAGGTCCTCCAAACATTCTCTATAAATATCTATTCTCATGGCATCTCTCTAAATATCTATTCTGTCATCCACCACTTCCGCTGCAACTCTGCTCTTCTGCAGATGCCATACAATGGCAAGCATGGAGCCCACTCAGATCACTATGGCAGTTATGAGCATTGTAAAAACCTTGCGCATTATCCTGCAGTATGTGCAGAACCAGAACCTGCAAAAGCAGGTGAGGAGGTGACGGCAGCATGGTGACGAGAGAGATGAGGACATGGACACAGACTTCTCTCAAAGTACTGGCCCGGCAATTTGAACATTCTGGTGGCAATGGGGCAGGCTCATGCCCTGAAATGCCGATTCTGGGTCCAGGAAACGCACAGACTGGTGGGACCACATAGCGTTGCATGTCTGGGATGATTCCCAGTGGCTGTGAAACCTTCGCATGTGTAAGGGCACTTTCATGGACCTTTGTGACTTGTTTCCCCCTGCCCTGAAGAGCAAGAATACCAAGATGAGAGCAGCCCTCACAGTTCACAAGCGAGTGATTGTAGCCCTCTGGAAGCTTGCAACGCCAGACATCTGCTGGTCAGTCTGGCATGAAGTTGGAGTGGGCAAATCTACTATGAAGACTGCTGTAATCCAAGTAGCCAACATGATCACTGAGCTGCTGCTATCAAGGGTAGTGACTCTGGGAAATGTGCAGGTCATAGTGGATGGCTTTGCTGCAATGGAATTCCCTAACTTTGGTGGGGCAATAGACGGAATGCATATTCCTATTTTGGGACCGGACCACCTTGGCAGCCAGTACATAAACCACCAGGGGTACTTGTCAGTGGTGCTGCAAGCACTGGTGGATCACAAGGGACGTTTCACCAACATCAACATGGGATGGCTGGGAAAGGTACATGATGCTCGCATCTTCAGGAACTCTGGTCTGTCTGAACAGCTGCAGCAAGGTACTCACTTTCCAGACCAGAAAATAACTGTTGGGGATGTTGAAATGCTTATAGTTATAGACCCAGCCTACCCCTTAATGCCATGGCTCATGAAGATATACACAGGCATCCTGGACAGTAATCAGGAGCTGCTCAACTATGAGCTGAGCAAGTGCAGAATGGAGGTAGAAAGTGCATTTGGATGTTTAAAGGGATGCTAGCACAGTTTACTGACTCGCTTATAGCTCAGCAAAACCAGTATTCCCATTGTTATTACTGCTTGCTGTGTGCTCCACAATATCTGTGAGAGTAAGGGGGAGATGTTTGTGGCGGGGTGGGAGTTTGATGCAAATTGCCTGGTCGCTGATTACGTGCAGCCAGACACCAGGGCAGTTAGAAGAGCACAGCAGGGTGCGCGGCACATCAGAGAAACTTTGAAAACCAGTTTCATGACTGGCCAGGCTACAGTGTGGAAGTTCTGTTTAATTTTCCTTGTTGAAAATCTGACCCCTTGGTTCACTCTACTTCCCTGTAAGCCAACAAGGACCTCCCCACTTCGATCACCACTTTCAGAGGCAATAAAGTCATTGCTGTTTCAAATTCATGCATTCTTTATTAATTTGTCACACAAATAGGGGGATAACTGCCAAGGTAGCCCAGGAAGGGTGGGGAGGAGGGAAGGACAAGGCCACACTGCACTTCAAAACTTATTGAATGCCAGCCTTCTGTTGCTTGGGCAGTCCTCTGGGGTGGAGTGGTTGGTGCCTGGAGTCACCCATTCCCCCCCACCCCCATTCTTGGCATCTGGGTGAGGAGGATATGGAACTTGGGGCGGAGAGTGGTTGGTTACACGGGACTGCAGCGGTGGTCTGTGCTCCTGCTGCCTTTCCTGCACCTCACCCATAAGCTGGAGCATGTCAGTTTGATCCCCCAGTAGCCTCAGCATTGCATCCTGCCTCCTCTCATCACGCTGCCATCACTTTTCCTCTTGCTCCCGCCACCTGTCCTCTCGCATGTCCCTCCTCTCGTTGCATACATTTTGTGCTTTCCTGTGCACTAGCATTGTCTGCCTCCAAGCATTTTGTTGAGCTCTTTCAGTGAGGAAGGACTGCATGAGCTCAGAGAACATTTCTCTACCCATTGTTCTCCCCCGTGTGTAGGGTAAAAGCACACAAAAGACCAGATTTCACAGTCTGTGACGCGTTTTTCATGCCGGTGAATTTGGTAGGGCCCTAATTATAGTTGAGTGGCTGTATTATCTAGTACATTAAGCACTGGAGTAGGAGTCAGGGGATCAGGTCCTATTAACTTCTTGTATGGCTTTGGGCAATTCACTTTGTCTCAGTTTCTGGATCTGTAAAATGGGTACAATGACAATAGCACCTATATCCTGCCTCTTATGAGTGTTGTGTGTCTGTTTGTAAAGCACTTTGAACATAGCAAATGCTTTTATCATCCTTTAACACTGTGCATTCTATTTTCCCTCATTTACCAATTTTATTATTCTATTTTGTACTCATAATTATGTTTTGGTTATGGAAGTAAATTTAAAATCTCTCAGTTTTCAAGTTAGGAAGCAATGTTGAGCTCATAGGAGGCCACACTGGTGCTCTGTGTGGCTGGATCTTTGTGCCTAGGTGCAGCCCCCCCTGCAGACATGAGGGGTCTACCCAGATGAAGGATATTGAAGGATCAGGGTTTAAGGGCCTGATCTAGAGCTTATCAAAATGTCGTCTTTACAACAGATTTTTGACAAAACTGATTTTTTGACAAAACATTGTTTTCATTGATTTCTTCAGTTTTTTAATGAAAAAAGGAAACCAACAATTTTTAGTGTATTTCCTTTCTTTTTCTCCCCTTTTCACATTTTTCTCTTTTTTTCTAAGTTCCTGTTCCATTTCCAGTTGCCAAAAGGAATGAAGGAAAAGGGTATTGAAGTAAAGACCACTCCAAAAAATGAATATTGAGGGTTTTTTCATTTTAATTTTTTGCATCAAAGAATCCAAAAATTACATGGAAACTTTCTCTTTTGTTTCATGGAAAATACAGTACTTACAATTTTTCAGTCAGCTGTAGCCTGATCCAAAGCTCTTTGAAGTCAGAGCATAGACTCCCACTGACTTTGTAATTTAACAAATATAGCATCATAGACAGGGATGCTTGACTGGCTGTATGTGTTACATGCACAGATGTGGGCTTTTTGGGGGTTTTCAAGAAGGTGCACATATCATTTCCACAACTCACATAAAATCTGTCCCTTATTATAAATATATTTGACCAGTGTACAGATTTTTTTCTGAACAATATTTGCAATAAACATATATCAACAATTTCTTCCAAATGCTAATGTATTCTCTCTCTATAGGAAGTAAGTACTCCTTAAAATAACTGTGACTGTGATATTTGGGTACTGTTTAGCCTGTTTGTCTGTTTAACCTGAGGTAAATTAGTGATGGGTTAGCATTTTCTTTTGTCTTGGATCTCGACTAAAGCCTTGGTCCTGCAATTTCTGTTGGGGTGCTTCAATGCTGGCACAATAGTCCCAGTATTGCCTGATCTTAAGATAACTGGTGTGTTTCTTACAGCTTCCGCTGCTGTACTCGCCTGAATACCCGAGAATCCCAGCTTTTTAAAAAGAGTGTCTAGCCCTAATAATTGCAGAGAAAAACATGAAAACCTGACCTCAGTGAATCCTAAAGACTCCGAAACCACAAGGCGAATACAAACAATCAAAAATTTATTATTTGTAATAGCCTTATGATATTTAAGCCAATCTCATGACATTATAGGTCCTACATCTTGGTTTTTTGAACATTTGGGGTTGGCATGAAGTTGCAGGATGAGAGCCTAAAAATGTTTCTCCTGAAACTTGCTTCACCCAAAGACAGGAGATATGAAAGTAGCTTCATTTACCCCTGGATGTTCCTTAGGATTAAGTGCCAAATTTGGGAAAACAGGCAAACTTCAAGTATATATGAAAATGCATCAAACACTGTGTCCAACTCATTAGAGAATATCAAAAGGGCCCATAATAAACACACAACTGAGTCAGAATAAAGTGGAAATATACATTTATTTGTATCCCTTTCCCAGGTCTCCTTTAACACTAGATGTTGCTTTGAATTTCTAGCAACTCTTTTCCTTGGCCCATCTACCGCATGGGTTAATAGGTTAGTGCCAAGGGCTATTTTAGTGGGTCACACTAATAAAAAATGTGTGGCTCCCTCTGCTGCCATGCAGCACCATTTAGCTGGCTGACACTATTCCCAGAATTAGACACAATCCTGCATATAGAATGAATAATGCTGATGCAGAAACTCATTAGGACTAAGTCCTGCTGTCTTTACGTATGAGACTCCTACTGAAGTGAAAAGGAGCTTTGAGTGCAGATCAATAGTAGGATCAGGCTGTAAGTAAACACACAGAAAACCATATTGATTGTTTGCTGCATTAGAAAGTCTGGAACACACAATATTCAGTAAATGGAAGAGGACAACAGTGGAAGGGACAATTTTCATTTTTCATCCTGTGCTATAAATGGAGATTAGGAACAATACTAGAAGTATGAAAAACATGATGCTAAAATAATTGGACCATCCCTTGAAATTGTGTTTCCCTGATGGGTCTAAACCTTTATTCAAGGGTTTTAAATTTTATTTCATGGTCTGACAAACTCTCTGAAGTTTTGTACATTGTGCTTATGTTTTGAGTCAATTGCTTGGCATAAACCAGCATTCGAAGACAGTGCCCTCATTTTGTTTTATTCTTAACAATGCACGACATAGGCCTGAAGTCAGTGAAAGGCCTTTGCAGTGGGACTCGGGTGCACAAAAAGCCAAATCCCGCTCCCCTATATGACTTGTCTCACTGAAGTCAAGTGAGAAAGGCAAGTAGGATCAGCCCCATGGTATGTACTGTGTACATGCTGGAGGTTTCTTCCCCCATTTCTCTAGCAAAAGGGTTGTAGTTATTAGTCAAAAAAATCCTTCAAATATTTCAATTAAATGCACTAGCCAGGGGGCAGCTTGTCTTGGCCCTTGCATGGGGGAAGGGAGCATGCAAGGAGCCCCATGCTCTTTGCTGCAGCAGAAAGGATAGCATAAAGCCCATTGGGCCAGCTTTACACTACCTAAGGGAAGCCTCTGAAGCCTCTTTTAGGTCTGGTTTGTGTTGCTGCAGCATGAACCAATTCAGAGTGGGCAGTGCCACAGCACAATGCCTCTCAGCACATTCCCTTGGGCTTTGCAGTTCTGCACAGTTCCCACATGGAGCCTGTTCCTGAATGGCACAATGGTATCCCTGTATTTGCATGGTCCATGTTACCATTTCTTAATATGAAAACTCTCATGTGTTTAATGGGCACACACATTTAGGATTCTCACATATGTAACCATAGCCATTGGAGTCAACGGAGATTGACCACATGGTCAGGATAAAATGTTGTAACTCTGAGCCACATATAGGGTGACCAGATAGCAACAGTGACAAAATGGGACGGGGTGGGGGGTAATAGGCTCCTATATAAGAAAAAGTCCCCAAAAATGGGACTGTCCCTGTAAAAACGGGGCATCTGCTCACCCTAACCACATAAGATGATTAGATCCAGGAAATAAAGAACATCCTCAACACTTCCATGTGCATATCTCACACCTTTATATATTATTCACTGTATAGTACATGAAGCCAGGCAAGTATAGTACAACATGTTCAGTTGTTTGTTGAAACACACTGTTATGCCAAAGTAGGCTTGGAAACTGTTGTTGTGTATCTATTCAATGAGGGCATGTATTAAGAAGAAACCACATCATCAGCCATATTGAAAACACAGAAGTATCTAAGAAAAAAATCATCTCTAGGTCTCAACAAATCATCTTTTTTACAGCTCTGCATGTTAAGAATTAATTTTAAAAATGATACACAAGGGGCTGCCTGTGAATACTGTGCCACCCTCATCTATCTTTTCCCGACTATTAGCTTGATAATGGGGACTCCTTTGCGCAGTCATTATGTATTGTTGTCATTCTTGAGCCAGTTTTATGACCTGTGTCTAAGACATAGCCTCATTCTCATTAAATACCTAAAATGATCCATTAATCTCTTGCTTTGTCTTTCCAATTCTTTGAGCTCTTTACAGAGATTTAAAATATATGTTTTGGCTCTTAGGGAATCAACATAGAATGACTGTCCATTCTTGGCTTAACACACAGGTATTTTTACAGTGACATACAGTGTGAACTGTGATTGCCTTCTCCCTTAACAACCAAGTCCAGAAAGTGACCTAGATTTGATATCTAAACTACTGCCACATCCAGACAGTATCATTGACAGAACTTAGTGCAAAATAGTCTACAGCTCATACTGAGAGTGTGCCTGTTCAGTTATGTTGTGGTGCTTTTGTAATACGTAACTAACTTGTGCTTTATGAAATGCTATCATACTATTCTCATTTATGGGTGGGTCATAGTCTCTTAAATCTAATGAAGGGGCATTGAATGGCTCAATTAGCTGTTATTTCAAATTAAAGATTATATCATATGTTCTGCTCTACCAAGTTCTGAAAACTGGACATCCACATTTGAAAGATTATAGTGAAAAATACACTCTGTGCCTAGCTAGTGTAAATTAGAGTAGCTCCCTTGACCTCACTGATTTATATTACCTGAGGATCTGGTCCTGCAAAGCGAGCACAATTGTAAACAGACTGTTCCAAAACAGTATAGTACATTCAGTATAAAAAAGCAGTGAAGGAAAAACATTCCACACAAATAACTTTTACTACGAGTTCATAATTTTCCTCTTTGGAGTGTAACGATCTAGGTAAATACAGGTGGACTTGTGGCCCCTTTTGTTTCATGAGTGATTGCTAGCCACAACCTGCTGGTATTGGAATTAGAAACAGTCTGAACACCCTGCTCTCTATTTGACTGACCGAGTGCCAGCAGAGCAAGTTACAGGCTATTTCACTTTTCAGCACAGGCTGTCACCCTCTAAATTTGCTGATAAGGTGGCATTGGCCAGCACTGTCTCCAGCAAAGTTTTAAATTAATATGGTGAAAGCAGATAGGGATGGCTCTTTACAACTCTAGTGTCAGCTGTCTATTGCTAGTTCTCCACTTACTTACATTGCCTGGTCATTTGTATGATCACTACCTAATGCCTGATTATTCTACCTGCTGTGCCTGCTGTTTGACTAAACTGGTTCACACTGGTACTTGGACTCTGTAAAGCTGGGCTATTTTACCTCAGGAAAAGAAAAAGAAAACAGAAAACAACCACCACCTACACACTGCTCTACAGCCAAAATGCTTCTGAAATAAATGTAGTCAAACTTTACTAATTCTGGGTTACTGAGAACGAAAATGATGCTTAAAATTGTTGATTGGCTCTAGTCTAGCTGTTGGGCTCCAGACTACAGCAGTGGAATCTCCTGGCAGGTGATGTTAGGGTTTCCATGTTCCGTGACCGTCAAAAGGATCTTGTCCCATTCTTCTTCATGGAAGGTGATCTTGTAGCCTGCAACAACATCGATGGTGTGATGGCAGCCCTCAACATCGTTCACGATCCAGATGAGTGGAGACTGTTCATTGATTCATCGAAGACGAGTCTTAAAGCTGTTTTGCTGCATAATGGCAATGTTTTGCCATCAATTCCAGTTGGTCATGCAGTCCATATGAAGGAAACCTATGACAACATGAAACAACTTTTGAGGTGCATAAACTATGACCAACATCAGTGGCAGCTTTGTGGCGATTTGAAGGTTGTTGCTCTCTTGCTTGGTCTGCAGACTGGATACACAAAGTACTGCTGTTTTCTCTGCGAATGGGATAGTCGTGCAAGAGATTCCCACTACATCAAGAAAGATTGGCCACTCCGACAGTCATTGGAGCCTGGGAGGAAAAGTGTTCAGCATCCACCACTTGTTGAATCAAGGAAGATTTTGTTACCACCCTTACACATCAAGCTGGGTCTGATGAAGAACTTTGTCAAGGCCATTGACAAAACACAAGCAGCTTTCAAGTACCTCCGTGGAAAATTTCCAAGGTTAAGTGAAGCTAAGATAAAGGAAGGTGTCTTTGTTGGTCCTCAGATTCGTGAACTTCTTCGAGATGATGCATTTGACCATGCACTGTGTGGCAAGGAAAAGACGGCATGGAAAGCCTTCCAGTTAGTGGCAATAAATTTTCTCGGAAACAACAAGGCAGACAACTACAGGTTGTTGGTGGAAAACCTCCTCAAGGCATACAAAAGCCTTGGTTGCAACATGTCACTAAAGATACATTTTTTGCACTCTCATCTAGATTTTTTTCCACCGAACTGCGGAGCAGTGAGCGACGAGCACGGCGAGCGATTTCACCAGGACATTGCAACAATGGAGAAACGCTATCAGGGCAAATGGAGCCAATCAATGCTTGCAGACTATTGCTGGACAGTGACAAGAGATGCTCCATTTAATGAATACAAGAGACAAGCCAAGAAGCGCCGAGTAGACACTGAATAGGACTAAACTATGTACATAATAGTTTTTTGCCTTTTGTTTCATAATAAATTTTATTTATATAACCCTTTTGCTGATTTTTAAAGTGTTACATAAACAGGACAGGTGAAATATTATCATGTAAAGCAACCATAAACACATGAAAAGACCTAGGTTTACAATTTATGATTAAAACTCTACTATCTACACAATATACATAGACATAAAATGTAAAAACTTAAATATCTTAGAAACAGTAGCCAATCAGTTGTTTTAATTGTCATATTTGAATTCAGCACATCAAAATACATAATAAATACCACATTTTATCTCTGAAGCAGATGTCTTCTGAAAAATTGTAGACCAGTGTTACCAGAGCGTGTGCTCTGCAAGGAAAACTAATGTCTTAGCATACCATACCCAAATAATAATTGTTTTGTTTATACACAATGCTATCAGTTTACATGTTAATAAACAAAACATAAGTGTTGATGGCGGGCATATTTCTCTCATGGATCAGATATGAATGATAGCATGTTGTCCCAATGGTTTGGAAATATACCAATTTCCCAAATAAAATGAAAATTAATAAGGTACTGCATGCTTCCATGCACCTGCTGGCTTCTAATATACATCACCTATAGTCTGATACCAGGTAACCTCAAATAAATTTGTTAGTCCCTAAGGTGCCACAAGTACTCCTGTTCTTTTTGCAGAAACAGACTCACACAGCTGCGACTCTGAAACCTCTCATGTAACCTTGTTATTTATCTATCAACCTTTCTCTTTCTCTCTCTGTCTCAGTATTTTTAATGTGCTCATCACAATAGTTTCTCATGCTGCTTGCTACTTAGACCTAACTGTTGAGCAGGTTTGGCTCTTCAACTCCTGCTCTTAAATATTTTAAGTGTCCGTTTTAAGTCCTGATCCAAACCCCACTAATGTCAATGGGAGTCTTTCCTGTTTGGGACAGGCCATTAGATTGTGTAATGCTTTTACTGTCAGTTCATGCTAGTTCTGTACTGTAGTATGTGATGTATCAAGAATAAAAAATGCAGTTCTGAACCCGACACATCTAGTTATGCACAATGGATGATATCCTGAGCCTCCTGAAATCAATGGAAGTTTTACCAGTGACTTCAGTTTGGCCAAGATTTCACCCAATAATTATAACTCCTCTCCACTTGACTAGACACACTTGTCCAGGATGATTTGTGGCCCTAATCCCTCTCTGGCCCATATCTGCAAGCATTGGTGTCCATCTTTGGTTCCTTCCATTAAATATGATGTCCATCGAATGATTTAAAAGAAGTGGATCAAATATGGGATTATCAGAAAAGAAATAACACAGTTCTATACCTCCTTCTATACAAAGATTGTAAGTACCGTGGTGCAGGGATTGTCATTAGGTTTGTTCAGCTACTAGCACAATAAAGCCTAACCTGGTTGTGGTGTTTAGGTGCTACTTCGATATAATTTAAAAAAAACAAAAAACAATAAATAACACATGCTACCCTCATTGAAATGAATGACTGCTATGTACCTGTATCATGAGAAAGATGTCTATATTTTTAAAATAATTTAATTAAAAATCAGTTATTTTTATCAGAGAAACTGTATAAATCTGTATGTATCCAATTCAATTTACAAACAAAAGATACATTTATGCTGCAAGACCTGTAAGAAACTGGGCATTTGCATGTGGTCAGATTAAGGGGCAGATGGGAATAGTTGATGTTTTATTTATTTATAAGTTTTAAATAGCAAATGTATCTTGTGATTGACAATAAATGAATGTAAATGGTGAGGGTAGATGCAATTAATTATGTGAAGAGGCCTGAACTAGCAGCTTCTTTAGTCTGGATGAAATGTTGTACATCCCTGGACTCTTGTCTTAACTTTTTATTAAGACAACTTGATGTAAACTGTACTGATAACTCTGAGTTCTAAACTTATGAAATTGACTTACAAATCTGGTCACTGAACTATTCATTTTCGTTCAGTATTGTGTAAACTGGGGTGTTCGTTTTCATGTATGACAGAATGTACGTTCAGAAGAAAATTATTTTTTTAGAGACAACTATTTCTATTTTTTACGGTCGCACTTATGAATCCATAGAGCTTTGGAAGCTGTTGATTCACACTAGATAACATTGGCAGCATGCTTAATAGGGGCTGTCAATAGGAATTGCGTATTCCTGTTACTGATCTACCTTCGATTTTTTTCATTTCAACCTACTTATTAATGTTTTTGATGGATCGATTAGAAATAGCAGATGTACAAATTACTCTGTGATTTACTGTTAAATCTATAATCACTGACATGGACTTTTCTATTCTGTTTTGCTAAGGTCTTTCACTGAGACACCTAGCCTGAGAGAGAATACGTTAAGCTGATATTTATTGTCCAATGGTTAAAGCTCCTCAGATACATATTTTACACTGCTCTGTACAGCCTATTGTACTTGTACTAAAGATGGAAGAGGGGTAATGCACTAATTATTCTTGTGATTATAAGAATACTAAATTAAAATGCTTTGTGAGGTTGAGTTGATATTACCAGAATTTTGTTTCAGAAGAAAACTAGAAAAAAAAAGTTCCAACTATGTAGAGATGTTCTGTTTCAACATTTTCAGAATGAAACATTCTTTCTTTTTTATTTCGAGACTACTTTTCATTTCAGTTTATTTTATTACTACTATAATGCATGATTTTTTAGAAAGTCAAAATTGAAACAAAATGTTTCAAATATCAAAACAAAACATTTCAATCAAGCCAATTATTTTTTTCAGAATTTTCCTTCATGGAATATTTTGAAATGTTCAGGTTTTGCTCTGATTTGGAAAGAAGTCAACTTTCAAAATCTCTAAAGCTTTTGCAAAATATAACTTCCATCCTCTGCACATTTCTATGTACAATGGATCACTTAAGTCAAATATTTATCTCCTTTCTCTAGTCTTGCGTATATACATTCTCTAATTGCTCACTTATTATCAAAAAGATCTTATATGCATGATAAAGAAATGCAGCATACAGGTCATGTCCAATTTCTTTAACAGTGATGTGTGATAATCAAAAGAAACAATGATTCAATATGGTTTGTGTAAGTATGCAATGCATACCAGACTTAGTGTCTGAACGAATTGACTCTCATGTTGCTTGAAATTTTGTGAGAACAGCCTTTCTTGTAAGATTTTTGGTACAGCTCTACCGGCATCTAGAAATTCTAATGTTCATATTTGTACATGTTTTCTATGTGCATCAGGCTATTTGGCTAATAATAGATATGTCATCTGTAGGATTGTATTCTCCTGTATTTCTGTGGGGGATAGATTTGGTGACTTAATGGGTCCTTCCCCTCTTATAACGACTAAGAACCTAGATGTGGGTGTAGAGAAGAACTATATGTGGAGGTAAAGGGATTGATTCTTTTTTGGCACTAGGCCTAACCCTCATATAAAGGTGTGATATGTTACATTTTATCATACTGAGGTTCAAATGCTCTTTGATAGTAGATCATGAGTAAGTAATGGATGGCAAATTATATTTTATGTGTCAAATGAGTAAGAGAAATGAATGAGCAAAATGTAACTGGCTATATTTCTTAAAAGTTCTTTGTTGGTCAAATCCTGGTTGTTAAACTCAGAGAATACCAATGGGATTACTTTGTTAATCAAGTAGCATTTTCACCCTCAATGTCTAACAAGATTTTAAAGAATTCCTACAGTAAACATTCCCAGATATTGTTCCTACATCTGTTCCCTTAGGCACTGACTTAACTGAGTTTATATATATAGCATACAATTATAAAAGCCTTATGCAATGAACATTCACTGACATGTTTGATTAGAATACTTTCAACATAAATCTTTATCAATGAGTATGTTGGCATAAAGATCATGAGCTACTCTTTTCTTGGAAGGAAGACTAGATCCCTTGAGTATATTCCTTTTTCTTCACTCTTCTTTTAGTTACATATTGCAGGGAATGCAAATCAGGACACTAAGCTAAATCAATATAGTGGCAAACAGGAAACAATCATCACTTTTTTTCTATTTAATCCAGAATCTCCCTCTCCCTATTTTGGTTATAACTTGACATATGGATGCACTGGTGAAGATTTAAGGAATAAGTGTACATTATATAATAAGCACACTAGAAATCATCTGATTTTGTTTGCACAATAAAAACTAGTGAGTTACAATGGCTGGTTCTACTTGTTTCTGAAGAGGGACTTCCCTTACAGCTATGTAAGGAAGAGGAATTTCTGTGTATAGACTCTATTGCTAAAAATGCAGTTACATTGTCCTCTTTCTTCAGAGCACCTTCATGACAAGAGACCCTTTACTTTCAGACAAAGTGGCTTGGATGCAGTCATAAACAGAGTTCTGAATTCTCTCCCATCTGAACTGGCTTTCTTTGATTTTCACAGACTGACTGACCATTTCAGCATGCTTTCCTGGTCATATATAATTGAGTCCTTGACCATGACAAACCTGTCATTCACAACTGACCCTTGAAATTAATTAGTGCCAGTGATTGCTATCAGTCAAGAGACATTCTGAAGGTTTTCCAAAGAAGAGATTGATATTATATAGTGCTAAAGGTAGATGTAGAAAAAAGCAGTCAGTCAGCATGTTTTAGAACTGAAATTACATTTATAGACTACTAACATCCATTCTAATGCATGGAGTTACAAGACGATAGTAGTCTAAAGCTGGAGCATGTGCTCTTTGTGAAAATGCTAATTTTCAGATACTTATACCTTGAAAACCATAGGTGGTCTTGGCATGGAAAATAACATACTACCTCCAAATTTGAATCTCTGAAGCATAGCAGGAGGCAGATCTAACCAGCACTGTGACCATATGTGTTTGGGATTTCATACACAATAATTAATTTCCATTCTGTAAAAATGAATAATTTAGTATAGCATCCCACGTCAAGAAATGCAAACACAAACTGATACTTTTTAAGTGAAACAAACCACTGAACTCACCTTTTTCTAATCAAAAGCAACTTTTCATAATAATGGAAATTTAAAATTATGAATAAAAAATACACTAAGGGAGATATTCCTTTGTTTTCATTTCTATACATAGGTAGTTTAATGCGTATCTCTTGTAACTGAAGGATTCTTAATTGAACCACAGGACTTAGAAGAGACGGAAAAGAGGAGTGATGCTGCTTGTCTATATTTGACATACATGATATGATACAACCATTTAGGCTCTCAAGCTATGGTGTCCATTCCTTCATTCATGTCTGATCTGGAGCTAGAGATAAACCATCATTGAAATACCCGATACCTGTACCTGAGATCAATAATTCTGATCCTCCTGCAGACTAAATTTTTACTTAGGGTATGTCTACACTGCAATTAAAGATCTGCGGCTGGCCTGGGCCAGCTGACTCGGGCTTGCAGGGCTTGAGCTAAGGGGCTGTTTAACTGCAGCATAGACATTTGGGTGTGGACTAGAGGATAGGTTTAGAACACTGCTGAGTGGAGAGGGTCCCAGAGCTTGGGCTGCAACCCCGAATATCTACATTGCAATTAAATAGCCCAGGGGTTGGCAAACTTTGGCATGTGGCCCATCAAGAAAATCCACTGATGGGTCGGGACAGTTTGTTTCCCTGCAGCGTCCACGGGTTCAGCCGATCGCAGCTCTCACTGGTCGCGGTTCGCCGTTCCAGGCCAGTGAGAGCTGCGATTGGCTGAACCTGAGGATGCTGCAGGTAAACAAATCATCCTGGTCTGACAGCAGATTTCTCTGACGGGCCATGTGCCAGAGGTTGTCTGTCCCTGAAATAGCCCTTTACCTTGAGCCCCACGAGCCTGAGTCATCTGACACGAGCGAGCTGCGGGTGTCTATTTGCAGTGCATATGTACCCTTAGAGACCATGGTGTCCAATAGGCTTTAATGTCATCCTCTGACATGGCTCACATCTACAAAACCACACAGCATCAGCTCTCATTTCTGCTGGCAATAGACACATTCCTAACTCTTCAATCTACCACACCTGGCGAAAAACATTTTGCCAATTATTTTCTCAAAGGATGTTTTCATTCCTAAAAAAACAATTAGTTTATATTCATTTGCCTCATGTTATCTCACCACATTCAGCTGCCACTCCTAGCTCTCTCCATGATCAGCAATGCCCCTTTTCAAAACGAACAGCACCTCCCATCTAGAGAGAGACCAGAAGCACGTTCCTATATTTTAATATACCCGTCATCTAGGCACTTACCATGTATTGAAATCAATGGAAGATAGGTACCTTGGCACTTGTGAAAATCCCACTAGATGTCTATCTGAGTCTTTGGGCACCTAAATACTTTTACAAAATGGACCCTATGTGTCTGGCCTTTTATCTTTAATCCTACTTTTAATCATACATTGGATTCAGATCCAAACTGTGCAGCAAAGGGTCATCTCTGCTTTTCATAGTCATAGATAACTACTTGAAAATAAGAGAAAACATAGTCTTCTATGGATGTGGTGCTTACTCCTGGGACAGTATGTACCTTTCAAGAGGCCTGGAAGATGGGATATGGCCAGAAATGACTGCGATAAAGATTACAGTTTTATTCCCAAATAATCACCATCTTTAGTATAATAAAGTATAGTACAGCAAGTTTGATCCCCAAAGCAAAGAGGAGACCTACATAAGCAGAGAATAACATTACTTACAACTTCAAAAATGTACTGGATGACAAGATTAGGTGTTGACAAGGGGGTGTCTTATTACTACCTTCTAAAAGATCATATCTATGAAGTCCAAACTACAACTAGCATTCACAGAAACATGGGGATGAGACTGGCCCTTCTCCCTCTAATGCTTAAAGTGGGAGACTTGGGCTATCAGCACTGTGCCACCCCTGACACCTTGAAAAATGACACTATTCTGCTGTGGGTGTGAACATTGTCAGCCAGGATGATGATAATGTTAATGATGACATTGTTCCCATTATGTAGCTTTGCCTTGCTAAGTGATGCTTAGAAACTTGTCTCACATGTTCTGCTACCTTGGTATCATTTTTGACATCTATGCGGCCCCAATGGTACTGCTGCTTGGTGTTCAAATATAACCTTGAGAGAGACAAGGTGGGTGAGATAATATAGTTTATTGGATCAACCTGTGTTGGTGGAAAGGACAAGGTTTGGAGCTTCAACAAGCTCTTCTTCAGATCTGGGAAAATAACCAGAGTATCTAAGCTAAAAACAAGTTGGGGCAATTGAAATATAAGGGGTTCACCCATGCTGTGGGAGACCACTTAAAATAAAGTGGGCAATGAAGGGAAGGAGGCAGGCAGTAGATTGTGTTCCAAATTGCCATAATGAGCCATAAAATCATTGTTTTTAGTGTTTAGCAGAGTTTTGAATTTAAGTTCCCAGGCTCATCTTTTGAAGGTGTTGTGCAGGTTTCCTTTGAGGATGAGGACAGATAGATCAGATGTGGAGCGATCACTTTGTGAAAAATGTTTGCCCATGGGTGATGGTGTTCTCGTCTCTTTCATTTTTCTTTGTGAGTGGCCTACAGCATGTGTGAACCTCTTATGCTTAACAATCTGTCCCAACTTGTATTTAGCTTAGACACGCTGGTTACCTTCTCCAGACCTGAAGAAGAGCTCTGTGAAACTCAAAAGCTTGTCCCTTCCACCAACAGAAGTTGGTCCAGTAAAAGATATTACTTAAGCCATCCCGTGTCTCTCCTATTCTAAGACCGACATGGCTACAACAACACTGCAAAGAAATATAACCTTGTCAGGCAATCCAGTTACAGCATAGATCTCAGTCACGCTACAAATTTTTAACTAATTTTGTTATAAGAATGCTACAGCCTTGGATGTGCCCAACATAACCACAAACCTCACGTATCCAAGGCTTTAAGCCTGGTTATGCAACACTTCACAGCATTGTTAATTCTCATCTTCACTAGGTCAGGGGCCAACCATGTTGTAAGCGGATCCTTTGTAATGTAGATAAGGCCTTCAACTTTCAAACCTTAAAGACGCTGGAGGTTAATCTTAAGAGCTTCTGTTTTATGATTTGTGAATAAGGCAAAACACAGATTTCCAATATAAAGGGCTTGCACCCTTGTTGGCAGAGTCAGAAAGGATTATTACTGCATCCCCAAGCTGATTTATTTTCTCCAAGAAAAAAGTTGGTCCACAACAATCAGATCACCTACTACTTTGGGGAGCAAAATGTAGCATTCTGGAGTTGATATAAAACATAGTATGTTGTCTCCCCACAAATATAGCTAATTCCCCTCTGTGATTATCATGTCACTATGCATAGGGCTGGTCTGAGTATTGTGAAGAGAGTTAGTCAGATGTTTGCTTGCAATTATAAAATGCTGTACAGGGGAATCTTCATGTTCCCCCCACCCACATTGCCATGCTGCCAAAGCAGAGGCAACTCTTTTCATTTGTAGCTGTTGGTTTTCATTGTCAAGGGTATCTCCACAAGGAAAAGGGCTGAGTACTTACTTTCATTTCTTAACTGAATGCTAGCTGTCATTCTCAGTTACTTGGCCCAAAAGTCTTCTCTGTTAACAAAGAGTTCACACAACCCTCCCTCCACATCATTAGTGTATCTAGTTTACCTTTGGAAAGTTCAATGGGGAAATTAATAATTACACAATGACCACGTAACATGTGGTTAGTGTCTATTATTATGTATTTATATTGCAGTAGAGCCTTGAAGACGCAACCAACAATTGTGTTAGGCATGTACAGATAGTCCCTGCCCCAAAGAACTTACAATCTAAACAGACAGGACAGGCAAAGGAGGGAAAGCAGAGATGTGAAGTGACTTATCCAAGCAGGTAAGTGTCAGAGCCAGCAGGAGAACTCATTCCTCCCGACTCCTCGTTCAGTGTCCTAATAAGACCAAACTGCCTCTTCATTTAGTTAATGTGATGGTGATGACAAGTGCCCCATTTCCACATAAATATTTTTTTGCCATCAGAAAATGCCAATTCCCTGAAACTAAAGGTTTTCTCAGGAATGGGTTGGTTTCGCCAACTTTCTCAACTCAAAAAATTATTGAAAAAAGATTCAAAATTGTAAAAATGTTTTGTGTTCAAATAGAAAAATTCTGGTTTTCCAATTCAGATCTACCTTTTGTTTTGAAATGTACCATAATTTAAAGTAAAATCCCAAATAGTCAAAATAGAAACAAAAAAATTAAGAATTTTTTGGAAGGCATTTGGATTGCGAAAAAGTTTGAGATTTCAACTTTTTTTGCCACCCTGAATCAGGCTAACGTTTTGAAATCTCAGATTTTCTTGCAAAACAGGAAATCAGTTTCCTGCCCATCTCTGCCTATGATATCCATATCTGTAATCTACAAAGAGTGTGTAATTTACAAATTGATCTGGTCAGAAGAGTTTTTTCTGCTGTCCTGTTGAAGCTGAAATATTTCAATGAACCATATCAACTTAGATGAAGTTTTCAATGGGACAATTGCACAGGTAGAGGGTGAATTTTCTGTAAATGGGCAGAACTGAGCATAGCTTACAACAAAACATTATGCCCATTTTTATTTTGTGGGTAGCAATAAATACCACAGCTGACTTTGTATGAGTAATGATGGTTCCAGCCACATCTAAGTGTAAGCAGGGACATGGTCCCGCTATTGTGAGGAACTTTCCTGGCTTCTGCACTACCCCGGTGAAATGGGCAAGTGAAAGGATCTGAGTCCTCGCTCCCACTTCTTTTACCTGGAGGCCTGCCTGACCTCGAGGGCTCCCTTTCCACTCTCCTTTGTGGCAGAGTCCTCATAATCCCAAAAAGGCTGGGCCCAGGATAACTGGGGGGTTTGACCCTCAACCTTGTCGTGGTCACTTAGGGCAGTGGTCACTCCAAGGTGCTCTCTCCACACCGGATGCTTCCTTGACCCACTAATCATTACATACAGTTCAAAGCAAATACAATTTATTAAACAGCGATCAAATTTTAAAAAATTAGGAAAAACTGGAAAAGGTTAAAGGAAAACCCATAACCCCGCTCTGTGGCATGGGGGCATCACAACCAGTGTCTCTGGAATTTCAGGGCAGTTCAGTCTGTTCCTCACAAGTCCCAGGCCTCTTCTCAGGCCCTGGCTGTGCTGCAGGGATGCTGCAGGTCAGACACTTGCTCTGGCAGTGGCCACACGCTCTCAGGTTCTAGGTGTCAGGACCCATCTTCCCAGCATTGCTCCCGTGCCGTTGGGGTTATGATCCCCCTCCAAGTCTGGCCTGCAGGGCCTCTTTGCTGAGGGCATCTCCTTGCGCTGGGCCAACTCCAGGGCACCCCTCGCTCTCCCCAGCTGCTCACCGCACCCGGCTCTGGACTGCTCCAGCCCCAACTACAGCTCCACTGCCTCAGCACGGCTGCCACCTCTGCTCTGCCTCCCGCTCCCTGGGCTGCTTCTCTGGCCTCTCTGGATCTGATTGCTGCAGCTCTCCTCTTCCTGGGCTGCTTTTCTGGCCCCTCTGGATCTGATTGCTTCAGCTTTTCTTCCAGCACAGGTCTGCTCTCTGGGCTGCTTCTGTGACTCTTCTCCCAGCACAGTTTGGGCCCCTGCTCTTGCCTTAGCTTGGCCTCACTCTGTCTGTTCCAGGCAATTCCAGCTCACATGGAGGATGGGACCCCCTCTCTCCCATCTCCTGACTCCCTTGTTAGCCTGCCCACCCTGTCAATCAGGCTGACCTGGAGCATTGGCCTCTTCCCATTGTTCCTGCGGATTGTCAGTCTAAAGGTCCTGATTTCCCATTAACTCTTCCTCTTACTTTTGGTACTGGGAGCTAGCCAACCAAAACACCCCCAGTGAGTTTTAGCAAGGAGACAACAATTCCCTTATACAAGGACCCATGGTTATCCTCTCTTAAATCATTGATGATTAGTGTGATCTGTAAGAGTTGTAAAAGCTCCTGAAGTAGAGGCATCATAGATTGCGAAGGGTAGCTGATGAGTGTATGGCTTTCAACAGGGCATACATGAATGGGAGGTCTGATGTCCTTCTGTAAGTGCTGCTTTTTGCTGCTCTGGCAGTTGTTGATGAAGCTGCAGCTTGCTTCTGTCTATCCCTGGTTTCCTGTGTCTGGATTGGTTTGAGGTTGAAAGTGGTTTCCTGTTTCTGTGCAGCTCAAGGTTAGTTTAATTGAAAAGACATGTCAGCAAATATGAGTCCAGTATGGTTAGAAAAAGAGGAAAGTCCAGTTTTCTAAAGCAATGGCTGCAGCATGAATGTAGAAGTCTCTGTAGAGTAATTAGAAAAAAAAATCATGGAGGCAATGTTTGATTTGAACTTCAAAGTTCCTACTCTCCTCCATAGAGAGGCCATGCAGATGGATTGGAGGTGGGGAGAGTGTGTGGTGCTACTGGCCTTCTTTGAGGAGGACAAGCCAAGGACTGGATGGAAAGGAAATGTTTGTGGCAGGACAAAATAAATTGGTAACTTTTGTGAGTAAAAAGACCCCAGAAGCGGAATTTTACTAAATTAATTCTATGTATAAAATCCCCCAAAATTGAAATGGTTTCAAGTTCACACCCTAAACAGAGAGGATTTAGGAGAGACCATGACTTGAGATATCGTTCTGCATTGTGAAGTGGTTTTATAAACATTTAAGGAAACTATTGTCACTGTAAGAGGAATGTGTTCACTTGTATGGTTTCCGCTAATGGAGAGGATTGGGGTGCATCCTGATACTTGTCACTCTGCAGTGTGATTGCTGTATATATGGCTTATCCTTGTGTTGGAGCGGAATTCCAGCACGTGGTACTTTACAGCTATCAGAACCTTGGACTGCAGTAACAATGTATTATATTAGCCCCAGAGAAGCGCCCTATTATGAGAGGCAGAGCACACACCCATAAGTAAATGACAGTCTATGTTCTAAAGAATTTACAATCTAAGACCTTGATCCTCCTATACTTAGTCTCACTGTCTTAAATGGGACTTCTCCTAACACTTAAAATTAAGCGCATGTGTAAGTCTTTGCAGGAAGCTGACCTAAACAGACACAACAGGCAAAGGATAGGAAAGAGGAAGTAGTATTATTGTCCTTTATAGATGGGAAGCAGAGAAACTAAGTGCCTGACCCAAAATCACACGTGAAGTCTGGGGCATAACCTGGAATCAAGCCCAGATCTCCTTTGATCCAACACAGTGCCTTAAGCACAACATCAACATTCCTCCTTTGTAACCTTTCCCCTACCTTCAGACCGTTTGTCATTTTTTTAAGCTGTGAGTCCTTTGCATGGTGATTGTGTCTTCTACTGTTTGGAAAGCACCTATCAGTGCATTCTGTGGGTGCTACCAGAAACAATAAAATATCTGCCTGAAACTTGCAAAGCTCTGCTAATATCCCTCTAGTTTCTGTTCTGCCCAGTAGTTACGTGGCAAGGAGCTGAAACAGCATGGTGTGACTCTTGACTTGCTAAAACTAAGAAAACCTCTTCAAACTGTAATATAGAATAACTGAAGAAACTGCTGTTGTAAAAATAAAATTGAATGTTGCTGCAAACATTTTTGTGTCATCTTGGCAAAGTTTATTTTATTCTCCTTGATCACTGTATTAAGGAGGGAGTCTGCTGCTTTTTCTCCCTTTGGGGAAAAGTTTCTGTTCCTATCTCTGATGAAGCTAGCTAGAAATTCATATGCCTGGACCTCTATGTGAAGTTTATACTACATCCTACGTAACAGATCCCCAATTATTCTCTCTCCAAAGTCTTTCATGCAGAAAATCTAGGCTGTGGCATAGGATACACAGAAGCCTGAGTGTACAAATGGATGAAGACTTCAGTAATGAAATAAGTACATTTAGGTGGTGCTAGTGTGCATGTATGTGTGTACATTATGAAATGTGACATGGGTTAGGGGCACTACCTCGTCTGTGGTGAACAAAAAGTTAACTGTAGTTGTGGTTCTCCCTGCCTCTCTCCTTGCACAGATACTCTGGAAGGACTAAAAATTGGCTGCTTGACAAACATCATCTTTTCTCACAAAGTCTTCAAATTCAGACTCATATTACTGGGCTGAACCCGAGTCTGTGGGAGGTTTTTTTTGTTTTTTTTACACTTTGTGCATGTGAGGACGCATGCTAGTAGTCACTTGATTTGATTTCTGGTTATTAACAATTATCTCTTGAGGAAAACTGTGACTGAGTGCATATGTGTCTTTTCTTTTCTGTATTATTCCACTAGCTTACAACTAGTTAAACAAATGCTAGGGCAAGTTTGATCCCTGATGAGAGTAAAGAGGGCTGGTCTCTGAGTAGGAAAAGTCCTGATTTCTCATGGTCAGAGTGAAGGGGAGACATATTTTTTGGGGAAAGGATAGAACATTAGTAAGGAGATGGTGAGCACTGCCTTACATGGCAGTAGTACTGGATGTGGCCTTACTTTAGCAGCTCTGTCAAGTATGCTGCTCTTACTAAAACACAGATTGTTCCATTGTCTTGGTTGCCGGAATTTTATCATATGCCGTATTGTCGTAGCCATGTTGGTCCCAGGATATTAGAGAGACAAAGTGGGTGAAGTAATATATTTTCTTGGACCAACAGCTGTTGGTGAGAGAGACAAGCTTTCAAGATTACACAGAACTCTTCTTGTGTATCAGATAGGTATCAGATAGACATGTGTAGGTAGAGACGACCCATGCCTGATGATAGTCCGGTGGGAGAAGGGGCAGAGTGAGGGCAGCTAGCTTCTGCAGTATTACTGAGCATATTCAGTCTGTGTGAGCAAGCTTGGTACAAGCCAAGCAGCATATTGAGGGCAAGTACACGGGCCCCCATGCATCACTTCTGTGTGTAGGACCCATGGATCCTGAAAAGTGTGGTGTTTGGGGCATTGATCTTCTAATCAGCGGAGCTATGTCTACAGGTTTGCATCTGCTGTTCTGGCAGGGTCTGGTGCAGTTTTGAGTTAGTGGCTCCTGGTCTGTGAGAAGCTTGCTTCTGATGATGAGTTTGGAGAGGTTGGGGGATTGTTTGAAGCCTGGGAGAGGGGGGAAGGTCAGGAAAGATTTCTTCCAGGATGTCCCTATCGAGTATGAGTTGTAATTGTTTGGTGATACCCCATATGGGTTCCAGTGTGAGGTAGTAGGTGACAATTAAAGGTGTGGTATTGGAGGGGGTTTTATTTCTGTATTGAAACAGTGTGTCTCAAGGTATTTAGATGGCCCATTCTGTTATGCAATCTGCTTATCCGCTGGCATCTTCTTGTTTGGTGAAAGCAGTTTTAAGAGTGTTAAGTTGTATTTCCTGGACTTTCTCCTCAGAACATGTTCTGTGGCATCTAAGTGACTAGCTATGGATAACAGATTTGTTGATGTGTTTGGGGTGGTTACTCCCCACACAGACCAGGATATACCAACTCAAAGCAGCACCAGAACTTGCAAGAACAACAGATGCAAAACCTACAAACATGTCTCCATGGCTACGATGATCGACACCCTTCACAATACACCTTTCAAGATCCATGGGTCCTACACCTGCCTATCACAACATGTCATTTCCAGTGCACGAGATGCCCCAGTAACAACTAGGTGGGTGAAATGAGATGATCGCTGTGCTCTCAAATGAACTCTCTCACAAAAAATAAGAAAAACTCCATACTACCTATGAGTGAACACTTCTCACAAGTGATCACTCTATATCTGACCTCTTAGTCCTCATCCTCAAAGGAAACCTGCACAACACCTTCAAAAGATGAGTCTGGGATACTAGATACTAAAAATCATGCACTGAATAGAGACACTGGATTTATGGCTTATTACAACAATTTGTAACCTACTTAACCCAGCCCTCCCCCAGGTTTTTTTTCCTTTCCCACCTATGACTGGAGAGGTGTTAACAGGCCTCTTAATGGTCTCCTGAAATATGTGTTAACTATTTAATCTCTTCCACCTTGTATTTAGCTGTGACACTCTGCTTTCATTTTCCAGAACTGAAGAAGAGCTGTGTGTAAGCCTGAAAATTTGTGTGTCTCACCATCAGCCACTGATCCAATAAAAGATATTATCTCACCCATGTTGTCTCTCTAGCATTTTATCACTCTCTTCATCCTTTCTGTCACTTGCCGATCTAATGGGCTTGTTTTCTCAAATATTTGGAAGATCCACTGCCTACAATAAGTGAACTTTTGAAGGTCAGAAGAGCCCTTGTCTTTCTCATTCCTTTCATCAGAGCTCTGAGCAGCAGGTACAGTGCTCTCAGCATGGACTCCACAGTATTTCCTCACAGTGCAGCCAAAAACTACATGCCTGCAGGGTAAAACAAAATTATCTGCATTCCCCCATGACTGTCCTGCACCTCCAGAGGCCACAGCCAACTACAGAGCAGTTAGCTGCATGGCTGAGCACTAGCAGTAAATGCTTACTTCAGTTGTGACAACTGTCACTCAGAAGATATGCATTTAATCTTGAAGGATAGATGTCTCAAGATATCTAGCCTAAGTGACACAAAGGCTCTTGATATAGGAAGCAGTCCTGAAAGGTTCTGTATGTAGATGCTTTTTCTTGAAAAGCTGGAGTGGGGAAGGGAGAATTTGTATAGTAGTTAATAAATTAGTTTAGGTAAAAATTTATACCTATGACTTTAATGAAGCTGCATAGTGAAATATGCATGGGAAAAGTCTACTGACAAAAATTACCAGCAGAAAACACTCCTTTCTTTGTTATGCCTTTTATAATTATTGGAAACGTATTATGCCTTTACAAATTTGCTCAGAAAAGATTTAAATGACGAGATGAACTGGAGCCCATGAGGATCCAGATTTTAAACTATGCAAAGTCCTGAGGTCTTCAGACCTGGTGTTCTTGTTTGGGCCCAACAATCCAAAGAAGCTTGAAAAGGGAAAACGGAGGGACTGTGTGTTTTAATTGGTGACTTGCTGTAATGTAGCACGAAGCATCCTAGTGAAATGGGGTAATATCTTTGAGACAACAGTTAACTGGATACAAAATTATGCAGTCACTTGCAGGAATGGGGCCCATATCTACAAAAATATAGTAATAACTGAACATAAATGTATGATAAAATTATGTATTTTGGGAGATTCTGTGGTTGCTAAAGTCAAACGTGGATTCAGGGGGTAAAATTTTTCAAAGGCACCTAAGTACCTTAGGAACCTAAGTCTAACTGAATATCAGTGGGGCTCAGGCTCTGAACCTATATGGAAGATTTGATAGTTATCTGAGAATTTTAAAAGTATAACCGGAAGATGTAATAAATACTAAGCAACATGATCTGAAAAGAACTATAGGTAATTTACTATAATGTCATATATAAACACATGATTCTTTCTAAATATATTGGTCTATTTACCAGGATAGTTACCTGTTTAAGACTTGCAGTTATATTAAGCAAAATAGCGTGCCTGGACTAATACATTTATGGAGAGCCTATTTGTTTTACTGAAGAATTTATTGCAGCAGTAATAACTGTCAGCGTGAAAGCGTGGTTAAAGTGCTAGAGACAGGACCAGCTGCATAGGGTATCTATCACACTATCGACTTCCTGACAGTAGTGTTGTGAACTCTTTTGTCATAAACTCAAGCATCCAGGGTTGAAACCTGGATCAATGAAAGGGGAATATGGTATCCAGCTCTTTTAGAGAGTGTATCTCTTCTGTTTGACCCACTAGGACGCAAATAACAGTTTTTATACAGTGTGGGTCTGATTTATAACAAGCCTTAAGGTTAGCTGGTAGCATTTATATTTTAAATGATGTTAGCAGTACTTAACATCTGAAAGAGTTCCTCAGTTACAGCCTAATAAAAAGTTTTAGCACTGTAACTTGCAAATAGAAATTTCATTGCACTGTGTCATTATTTCCTATGCTGATTCTTTTTGCCTTGATTTCACTTCAGTCTTGGCCTCCTGGCACCATAAAGAGTGTAGTCTTGTGTGAAAGTGCTGCTGGTTGTACTCCTATACTATGATAATTCATTTTAAGTTTAAAATAATAATAAAGAAATATAATAATAAATTATTAATAAGATAATTCATCTGATCAAACTTTTTCAAATCACTTGGTTTTCATTTAAGTAAGGGCCTGATCTTGCTCCCATTGGAGTCAATGGGAGTTTCATTATTGACTTCATTGAGAGCAGGATCTAGCTCAGTCTTAGTAAGCTATTTTTAGTTTCAGATTTAAGTCAGTAGCTGCTTACACCAAAGCTGAAAGTGAAAAGTTATTACACCACTGTTAAAGTGGGTGAAAAGCTGCTTTGCAGCCTCTTTCAGTGGGATCTCTTGGCACAAGTGAGGGATGACACCTGGGATATTAAGTGGGGGTGGTGGTGAGTGGGTGTGAAAAAATGTACCAAACATTTATTGAAGTTTTATTGAATTGTATCAGCTTTGCAAGCTAACTAAAAATATTTTCTCATACCCACCCACCATCTTTCCACTTGTAAGTGGAACTAGTGATGGATATGAGCAGTGGGCTAGGGAAGGACACTGAGACTGGGGATGGGCATTGGGAAGCGAGGGGCAAGCAGTGGAGTGCATTTGAGGAGGCTGATGGGAAGGAGTGGGTACTAGAGCTGTGTCTGCAAGATTGTGGCCATGAGCTATGTCTTTTTGGGACTGGGTGAACAATGGAGTGTATGTGGGGGGCTATTATAGGATCAGTGGTGTCAGGATTGGGTTCTGTTCTATGGGGCAGAGGTGTGACTAGAATAAGAGGCTGGTATGGAGGCTATGGCAGGGGGGAGGGGTAGTTTAGGAGCTGGGGATCTGGTGGTGTGGAGAGGGATCAAAGGGTTTTGAGGGAAGAGACCCCAGTGGAAGGAGGAGATTGGGGTAGACACTCCATGCTGCCTCAGGCATTACTAGGAGACGGCAGTGGCATTTGGGCTCCTGGGTAAGGCCTGTGCAGATTGAGCAGTAACAAAGACCTAGTAATGGCAATGCCATTCCCCAGACCATCATAGCCCCTTCCCTGAAACCAGCATCTGTAGAGCCAACTCTGTGACATCCCTCGTCCCCCACAACACTTCTGGAGCTGGCTCCAAGTCCTCGGCATTCCCCGTCCCCTATGTGCAGCATGTGGGAGCCATGGACAGGCAGCGCCTCCTGCCCACTGGGATCAGTGGCAGCCCGAGCTCCTCAGCCACTGTCATTCTCTCTGGGGAGTGGGAGGAGACATACCCGCTCAGCACTGGGCTGCCTCAGATGCCTCAGCAGCAACACCAACCAGGGGACAAAATTTTACCAGACATGTTGGGAGCAGGAAGAAGGGGGTTTCGCCCCTCTCTGTCCTCCCATTGTGGTGCCACTGGCACTACCAACAAAAGCCTCACTTCTTGTCAAGAAGGCTGCCTCCAATTAGGCTCAGAATCGACTTTATAGATTTCATAGCCTATCCCAGAATTTCTCACAGCATGAGAATTTTTAAATTGATCAGGACAGGTGCAAATTATAGCTGCCTTCTGTGGGTGCACTGGTGACAGAGGATTCAGGAAGCCCTTTTCCTAGGCTCTCAACACATCCATGTAGTGGGTAGCCATACAATGCTGAGCAAGCATATGGGGGTAAATGGGATACTGGTACTTCCAGAGATGCTCAGTGTCTAGAGTGTCTGTGGGCAGGATACAGACATAGTGAGAACTCCACCCCACTGCACATGAGCTGGTGCTTAGAGACTGGATCTAGTTATGTTGCTGCTTCCCTCAGCACTCCCAGATACAATTAAGCCTGCTTTTATCCTCTGCGGACACAATGCACAGGGCCTTCTGCCCTGCGCCTTCCTGACTGAGCCTCTATTTAACTCATTGTCTGCAAACTTGTGTAAAACTTACAAGATTATAATCAATTTGTTATAATTAAGGCACAGTAAAATACATTCAGATTAGATCATACTTCTGACCTACACTAACAATATCACTTTGTATTAATGTTGGTGTTATACTATAAACCATGACAGCCAGTGCATTTCATCCTCCATAATATATACACTGTACATTTCCATTTATTTAATGTGAGAGATCATGACCATTAATGATTAAATGTCATAGCTTGTATTCTGGTGTCAGGGGAATTCTAGAACATCATAGTTAAATGCCCAGACTTTACTTTGGAACAAAGTGTGAGTTCCTTAATGACTGGTGCCTTGATTATGGTGATTATTTATTATTTTTGTTTGTGTGGTGGTCTACTGTATTAATTACTACCTTTTGTAGTTCTTTTTGAAGCCTTTCCTTTTTACTCTGTATCTGGCCTCACATAAGTATTTTCCAGGTTTAGAAGGGGAAATGTACATTGTTTATTTCATTGGTCTCTGTACCATGCCATTAACATGAGATCTACAGTAAACTATGCCTAAAATACACTCCTTCCTTTGCCAAGAGAAAAGAGTCTTAATTTTATTATTATTAAATGTCCAAAATAGTTTTCCACTTTCTAAGGGGAACTTCTGCCCGGTAGCTGAGATTTCTTGTGCCAAGTGTAGTGGATGAATGATTATTGCACAAGACCTAAAGCTAGCAAGGCTTAGTGCATACCAGATTTTATATCAGATAGTAGAACAACAGTTGTATTTGGCTGTTCTACAAATGTAAAAATTATCTTTGGTGGAAGTGACTTCAACTTTCATTTTGATTCTATTACATACCATCGAATACATTTGTTTTGTCAGTGAACCTTGAGCTACCTTGCTGTGGGTGAGATGTGTTTATCTGCTGATTCCTGACTCTGTTTTGTTCAGTTTCAGTCATATGATTGTCTGTATGCAATTCTCGAGGTCAGATTCAGTGATGCTCAGAAGATTGACTAACAAACATGTGGAAAACTCAGACAGTGTTTATGAAGAACCATTATAAAATAAGAGTTTGCACTCTGTCACAAACAAACATAGGATGTTGCATTTGCACAAATGCTAACCTGTTCCTGAATTCGTGCTTTGAAATATGTGGAAAGTTTGGGGTTGTTACAGCCAGAAGCAGGAATCCTCCTAAGGACCAGGGTAGCAAGCAGTATCTCATGCATAAACATTCAATGCACTAGAAGAGGGCAGATAGTAGGGGGCCTTGTCCCCACCTCTAGCTCGTGATAGAGGAGGAAGCCCTGGTTTATTTGCAGATTGCTCAGGAGGAACTGGGGAAGGGCCCAGTAACACTGCCCTCAGACATAATGCCCCAGAGGTAGAAGCAACCCCTGGAATATGAGGATATTCCCTTCAACACAAATTTTGACTATGCTGCCTATGTTCTCATCCCTGAAGTTGTAGGATTAATGCACTCTCACTCATTACCTCACCCAAACACTACCCTGTCTAGAAAGAGCCAGTAAATGACCCCACCCCTTTGGTAGAGCTACACCGGGGTAGTGCTGACTACACCCTTACAAAGATGTAGCAATGAACAACCTTTCCCCAAATGCCCAGGAGGTATTTTGCATTTCAGAGGGAAATTAATTCAGGCAGAATCCCTCCTCCCCTCCGCTCCCCTCGCATGGCTTAGGTTCCCAGGGCCATATTGGAGTCTTTAGACCATTGTTTCAGCTAAAAGATGCCATTCCCAGCAGATACAGATTCCCTTAATATTCAGGTGGTGAGGTGGTTCAGGCACATAGTTCAGCTGGGGATTTGAACATCTGACTGGCTGTGAGCAGCACCTTTTCAGGCCCCCTATGCCAGGGTTCTCAACCTTTTTCTTTTTTCAGGCCCCCTCAATATACTATAAAAATTCCATGGCCCACCTGTGCCACAACAACTGTTTTTCTGCATATCCAGTAGATTAAAAACCAAGGCCGCCATTATGGGGTAGCAAGCAGGCAATTCCCCAGGGGCCCATGCCCCAGGAGTCCCCACGAAGATAAGTTGCTTGGGCTTCCACTTCAGCCCTGGGATGTGGGGCTCAGGCTTCGGTTTCAGCCCCAGGCGATGGGGTTCAGGCTTCAGCTTTCTGCCCTGGGGCCCAGAGAGTCTAACACTGGCCTCGCTGTCTGGTTTGTTCTGGTGGACCCCTGAAACAGCTCATGGCCCCCCAGAGAGACCCAGGCTAAGAACTGCTGTCCTATGCCATTAGTGCTGTGTTTTGTTCTAATCAGAATGAATGATATGCTGCTAGTAAACATACATATAATGTTTTGTTTTGTACGTGTGAGGCTTTTATGTTTTGGCTTTAAATTTATTTGTTAGCAATCAATAAAATGTGCTATGGACTCAACAAGACCGACATTAACTTAACACAATTAACTGTCATTCAAACTTTCCGAAAGCCAGGCCTACTTTAACTGCTCCTACTAAATCATCTGGCTGCTCGTAAGGCAGGACAACCTAAAATCAGACCATGTAAGTCTCTGTCTTATTTCTCTGCACTTATCCTGCTGGTTCCAGTTTAGGAATTATCTTATCACCTGACTAGGAGAATCATATGGATTCCCAGGGGCACCCTGTAATACTACTTCTTCCATCAGTTGGCATGTGGCCACTGGTGATCTTGTATCCCCCAAAATGGGCTTTTGTGTTCTTCACATTGGGTAGCGGAGAGTCAGAACTTGATTCCTTTTAGTTTTCACACATGCACAAACAATTGTTTAATCACAACAGAACTGACCAATCCTGTTCTGAATTGAGTGACAGAGTAAATGGGATGAGTACAATGTATTGCCATTCTCATATAGTAATCACTTTAAAAATATATTTTATTTTTCACTTTATTTGCTTAATCAGTACTTCTCTAAACTCATTTTCCACGTGTTATGCAGACTCATATTAGGATGCAGGTTGATACGTAGGAGTTTCAGCGATCTGAATTTTTATAAAAACCCTAAACCTCCATTTTCTCAAGTATTACATGCATATAGAATATAAAATATAGCTGTTTTATTCAATTTCATGTTTCCATAGCAAGTGCCTTTTTATCTCATGGCTTTACAGTTGAAAGGGTATCTGTAAATACCCAGTATATAAAGGCAATAGCCACAGTGAAACATAACAGAATGATCATTTTAAAAGCCTTAGTTGACACATCATCTTTTATTTTTTTAACTCTTGGGTTTGAAAACAGGATGTGAATTAAGCAGTTAAAAAATCACACATTTCTTACTGTGGTTTTGGTCACAATAGCCCCAATTTTTTTATGTCTTTCTTTCAGAGTTTTGGCTGACGTAAATTGAGAATACATGCATGGATAGAGTGTTTTGGATGCTAAATTAAATGGTGACATGTTAGAAAGCAGTGTATATATTTCCAGCCTGGAGCTCTCAGAGTTGTTGTACAAAATTTCACATTAATATCTTATTCAGTTTCTGTGATTATATCCTTTATATCAGTGAATGTCATGGCTGCCAGGTAAAATAAAAGCATCCTATGTGTCCTTTTAGCATTATGCCAAACCTAATAATGTGTGAGAGTTGGTATGCATTTCTCAAAAGCTCATGATGCCAGCCAGTCCTAGCAGACTAATGTATAATCAATACATCTTTCACCACTGACCAGAGGCCTAGTCAAGCATGCAGAGAAGCCAGTCAATAAATAATAGCTGGAAGCCATTGTCATGGTAACTCTGAGCTCTAGGGTCAGATTGCTTCACTTTGGACCTGACCGTGACTCTTAGGACTCCATGACAGCTGCAGGTCAGCAGGAGGTCAAGTTTATGCCCAGCAGGGTATTGGCCTCTTGGATGCAGTTTCTCTGTTTCTGACCTTTGATACTGACCATTAATTGTGTTCTGAAGCTACAGTTAACTCTTTCTTTGTTGGCTAGTGTGTTGCTCTACTTGTAACATTAGTACTTGAATTCTAGTATTTCAAATTGCTAATTAGAACTCATAATTTATTTTCAACATTGCTGCCACTGAAGGAATTTGTATTCTCTTAAATCAAGGCAATGTTGTGTGGCACTTTATTTTGGTGGGCCTGATTTTCTGAGGTGCTGAACACCTACTGTAACAGCAAAAATCAATGGGAGCTACAGGTGCTTAGCATTTATTAAAATCAGGCCGAAAGTGTCTTTAATGGGGCACCCAAAATTAGAGACTGCTATTGAAAATTTGGCTGCAGGTCATTCTACACATGAGGTAATTGTCAGAAATGATGTTTGCCCACAGTTGTAACATCCTTTGAGATCTACAAACCTGTAGAAATCACTAGCACTATTATGATTAATATATTTACCTGAGATTAACTGATTTTTTGTTATTTAGTATATTTTAATTTTCATAAATATGCAGCCTCTTTATCCAGTTGTATCCAGGACTGGTGGTGAAAAGACTGAAATATCTCAAAACACGCAATTCTTGCAGTATTCCTTCCATCCTCAAACAAGCAGGAAGTACTAACCAGGAAACTTTGTTCTTATAAGATTTATAAAATGTTGGACCTCATTTGTAGGCCATAAAGTTTTGGATAAGCTTCAGATATGCAAGATACAGTAGACCTACAAAATGCAGTGCTACAGGAAGTAATCAAGGTAAATAATGTAGTTTGGTTAAAAAAGACTGAATACATTCATGATCATGAATAATATTTTATAGTTAAAGCTAAGATAATAACGATAATCCAACCATATACTTCAGGACATAAGATGATTTCAAAACCTGCAATGGTCAGGAAGGAATTTTACTCCTTGTATAACATTTCTCAGTTGCTAAGGTGAATTTAAGTAAAGGCTTCACCTTCCTTTGTAGAGTCAGGCACCGACAGATGTAACATAGAGTAAGTGGACCAATAATCTAATCTGGAAAATTCTGTGTTCTTTATCAATAAACTTCCACCTTCTGATTTTTAAAGAATTTGTTGAGATGACATTCAGTTTACTGCTCCATACTTATAAATGATCATGGCTTTCCCCAAACACCCTGCCCATGACACCAGGTTTGATAAGTCATTAGAAGGGAGGGATAGCTCAGTGGTCTGTGTTTTAACAGTCCCTTACACAAGTCTCTCTCCTCTTTGAACAGCCTGTACAAAGGCCTGTCTTGTTTGCAGGGCAATGGCTACTCCCTGAATGAGATGATTCTCCAAGGGGACAGGTAAGAAGCAGGGCTATTGTGTGACCTGACAGTCCCTCTGAATATCAGGCCACTTGGGAATGGATTGTATTTCCCAGGGGCATGATATTTCCTTCAGTTTCCTATATAGCAGTGCAGTCTGCTCTGCCCCCATACTCAGTCCACAGCTAAATGTCACAATCTGGTCCCAAATGAGTCAATACTAATTAATATTGTTATGGCAGGTGTCAGCAGGTGGCGCCACTGCATGTAGTCTAGCAAGTTCTGTTTTTAGTGTGCGAGTCAGTTTTTAGTCTTGAAATAAATGCCTATAATGTTTGTCTAGGCAAAGGTGTTTGGGGTAAGGTTGCCACCTTTCTAATTGCTGGTAACCATACCCCTGAGGCCCTGCCCACTTCTTGGCCTCTTCCCCCGAGGCCCTGTGCCTGTTGCTCGCTCCTCTGAGCCCCTCCTCCATCACTCTCCTAATGGGCCCCACCTTCCTTTCCCTCCCACAGCTGGGCTCCCTCTGCTTTGGGACTGGAATAGGAGGTTGATAAGAAGCCTGCCTTCAGTTAGGAGGTGGCCCCAGCTGAGAAGTGGCTGGCACAGGTTAATGACCTGGCACCTCCCGCCATCCCCCAGTAACTGGACTTTTGGTGTCCCATCAGTACATCTGACCGGACACTGCCGATCTTCTTTTCAACCAAATTTTCTGGTTGAAAACTGAGCACCTGGGCACCCTCGTTTGGGAAGAGAAGCACTAGGAAGCTTTAGGAAGGTTTGGTCTCATCCTTAATCTCTCTAACAAGAGTCAGCTCTTGGGGAAGAGCAGCTTCCAGGGAACCAGACACTAGTGTGTGGACTGAGATATCTGGAAGAGGAGATTGTCTGTCCACTGTTTTTACTGCCTCTGTTTCAGTACAAGTGCATATGTGTAAATGAAACAAGTTACACTTTGAGTATACCCAGAACCTTTATCACTGATTTCTCCTCCACTGGAAAGCTGACCTGCAGGGCCCAGAGTCCTGTTACTGCTCAGTAGAGGGGCCACACTGCGGTTTGAAGAAGGAGCAACAGTGTCTGTCTATCTATGTAACACTTTTAATTGACCACTTGACTAAAATGAGCAGCCATGTTTTCTTAGTACCAGTTCATCAGTCTAATCTAAAGCTCAGAGATAAGCATGTGCTTCAGTGCTTTGCTAAACTGGAGCCCTTATTGCTGAAAACTTTCTCCACTCAATCTTTTCACTACTGCCTGTTATCCCATTAATCTCATCATTTGTCATACTGAAGTGTAAACTCGTTGAAGTAGGAGCCCTGCTTTTTTTGTGTACTGTAAAGCACCTAACACACTTCTGGGCACTGTCAAATAAATGGTAGTTATGCAAACTTTAGGAAGACAGTATTGTGTGGAAACTGCACTGATTTTGATAGATTGTCGGAAAAAGATCTTGTGCTCTAAGCTAAATCAGACTAAGACATCCAGTGGATGACAGAGAGCCTAGTGATGAGATAAAAGTTTCATCATCCAGGAATGGAGCCAGCTGGCCTGACACCAGAAGACAAACAAAAATGGCATGTCATCTGCATCTTTCCACCTATTTGAATGCATTCGTTGGAAGCAAATGCTAAGGGCTTGTCTACACGAACACTTAGTCTGAAGCAAGTTGGGGTGTAAATCTATCATGCACTAACCTGCTGCTCACTAAGTGTCCATGTCGACCTTGCTGCCATGCACTAAAAGTTCCCTAGTGGACTTTGATCAAAGCAGGGTAGATTAAACTGTACTAAGGAACTTCTAGAGTGCAGCAGCTGGGTCTGCACAGACACTTAGTGCAGGGTAGATTATACTCCAGCCTGGTGCAAACTAAATGTTCACGTACACATACCCTAAGTTACATAGACCAACCATGCTTTTTTTCCCCTTAAAGACACTAATTGTTGGTTGAGAAACCTTTCAGCAAATGTAAATTAGGAAATCCCCATTTAGGGAGATTTGGTGAATGCCTGTCCAACTGAACCACATCCTCTTGATTATTAAAGCTAATTGCTCATATTCATATGCCATAACTGATGCAGGGCCTATAAAAAGATTATCTTGAACAGTATATTATCTCCAGTTTGGATTTTTCATTGATATTCAGCATTGTCCCAAGTTTGCTCACATTGGAGTCAATGGTAGTTTTTATCATGCAAGGAGAAAACCTGCATTAATATATATATAAGAAAGAAGGGATAAAACATAGCTTTTACTCTAGCATTTCAGTAAAAAAGCCCATCAAGGGGGTATTTCTACACTGAATCCAAAATAACAATGAGAGTGACTGAATGTGTGGAGGGACAGAATTGGCAGGTTCAATTTGTCTCCAGTAGTTTAATTTCTGACCTAACACCCATTGCTTGAAATAGACTAGCTGAGCCGCTAAATGGCAACTGGACACAACTGGTATTGCAGTTCCTTCATTATCTTTAGCCACTTGAAATTCTGTCACATTCAGTCTAGTTTTCCTGTTAGTGTGTATCTCTTGATATTCATAAAATGTAGAACTACCAAACCAAAGCAATTTAAAATGATATACGGTCATTGCTTCATTCTTTTCTTCTGTAAAGATAAACCCCATAAATGATGTCACAACAAATAGTGTGTGTGGGAGAGAACTCAGACGGGACTAAGATTTTGAAAAGGTAAACCAGGAAATTTTAAGGTTAATTTATGTTACTGTGCTCTCACAGGTGCTAATGAATTAAAAAGAAGAATTGTGTGAAATTTGATAATGGTGATTTTGAGACTGGATTAGAGTTAGAAAGGAAATTGGTATAAGAAGACAGAGGCATAGAAGAAGTCAGAAAAAAATAGTTGGTAGAAGAAATCAAGATAGAAGCCTGGGATGGCTGCTGAGAGAGAGGAAGGAGGAGATGAAGGATTCATGAAGCTCCTGGAGCTGTGTTAGAAGTCTGCGTACCTCTGGGGTAATATAAATAAGATATAAAGGATTGCATGGAAATTGGTTTGTTTTTTTTCCAAAGAAGATGGACAAACAGAAACTTATATGCCTGGAAAGTTTGGAGCTAATTTGAATAGGACACCTGGTATACCAGAGGCTGAGATAAATAGCCACCACAGAGAAGGGCAGTGTAGTGAAGCACAGCTAGAAGCTCCTGGTTCTGTGTGTTGGATGCATGGCACAGATGTGTTTTGAAAGTTTTTAGTACAGAGGTGATATGGGACTTAAATAAGCAGGTGATACTGGGATCTAAAGCTCACGTATGGTGACACCATTTGTTGTAAGATGCCTAATGGACCAAGCAGCGAAGTTTCTGGAATAATTATGAGGGCATGAACTACTAGAGCTTACTACTCTGTGGAGAATACATTTATATTAAAGACTGAGAAGTAAGAAGTGATGGAACACTGCAGTGCCAAGGACCCTGGATCAGACATCAGAGCTTTGTCAAGTTTGTTATAACAGCCACTGGGGTAGGAACCCGCTGATAACCCAGGAATTTATGCTAGAACAGGATCTGACATGTCAAGAAGAAAGAATCTGTCCATCTAGTCTTGAAGAAGCAGTAGTAAATTTTAGAGTGAATAATTACATGTTTTCTGGAGGAAGCAAAGAAATACTTTGATCATAGTTTTCTTCTGGAGTAAATAGGTGATTTGATCTTTTTATTTGGGACATATTTAATTGGAAATGGTTTGTGGACTGTGATAAGGGTTTAAACATTAGGAACTAGTGCATAGGTAATAAATGGTGTATAGTTGAGATGGAAATATAAGGCAATTGTATGAATAAATATTGTAGGAAGGAGCTATCATAATAGCTGCTTTAATGGTAACACATCTCATATAGTATTTCCATGTTACAGTCACAGTATAAATATTAACTAATGGGACAGAAGAGTGTAAGGTCTGAACTGGAGAATCTCTATTCTACAAGGGCGAGGTCACTCTAAATGCACAAATAGATAGACATGGATTGAATGTAAGAAACAAAAAAACAGTTATCTTGGAATAGTCCAAAACTAACTCCATGACAGCGAAACTGAAGAAGATCAATATAGATTCCATCAGCAGTACCTGCAACCTTAATTATGGAGAGACTACTACATTGTCATAATTCATTCAATTAGATCCCTGCAATGAAGTAGAAAAGATTGGACTAGAATCACCTCCAGCCCTAATCCCTTTCAGTCCTAATTCGTATTAATTTACACTTCTGGGTAAGCGGTGGAATCTCCCGTTGCGTTCGATGAATGAGCTACAGTCATTTATTGTGGGTCCTCAGATGAGACCAAAGATGAATTTCGGACCTGCAGCCTATCTGCAAGTGGCACAAGTGAAGATAATTGTAGATGAATGTGTGCTGCTTTTAGCTTTATGCTTCAAACATCTCTCTTTGGTTGCAGTAATCTGCGAGCTCTCAAAATCTTTCAGTCTGATGTAGCAGAGCTGCTGCCACTGGATCTTATCATGGGCTCAGAGCTCCCAGGTGTTGAGGACAACATTGCAAGACTGGAGGTTGGCCTTGGAGAGTCTCTTTGTACTATTTTTTTTGGTTTGCCCCTAAAACGAGTTTTAGTTTGCAATTCTCCGTAAGAGATGGCCTTCTACTGTCAGACATACAGACTGTATGACCATACCACTATGAAATTTTCAATGTCTGCGATGTCGCAGCACTCAAGGACCTTTGTGTCTGAAACCACATTTTGCCATGAATTCCTGTTAGCTGCTGTAGACATCATAAGTGGAAGTGTGTTATGTAGCATTGGTAAGTAGTCCGCATATAGAGAAGTGTGGTGATGATAAGGGTGAGCTAAACATTAATTTTTGTTTGCAGTCTGACACTGTTCATTCCTGAACCATGCTGAAGTTTTCCAAAACCATCACTGACTGAACCAATGCACTTCGTAATGTCATCAGCAATCATTACATCTCGTGAAATGTCACTGCCTATGTAGCAAAATTTGTCAACAACGGTGTATTGTCAATGGACACAAGTGGAGTAGTTACAGTACTTTCCAGTCAAGGCTGGACCATGACTTCTGGCTTTTTTTAGGCAGATCGTTAAGCCAAAACATTTTCCTGCACTTGCAAAACAGTCGGTGAGCACCTAAATGTCCCTGAGGTTATGGGCCAATAAAGTATAATCATCAGTGAACAGTAATTTGCAAATAACTTTCTTCATTACTTTTGCAGGCAATGCAGATTCAAGACACATCCAGCCAGATGTTTCCGCATATAAATGCCACAATCAGTGTCCCTACATGCATTTATTAGAACAGCTGCAAACACAATGCTGAATAATATTGGAGCAAGAACATAGCCTTGTTTTACTCCATTTGTGATGACAAAGGGATCTGAGAAGCAGCTTTTGTCAAGGCCATGACCCTGCAATCCTGCGTGAAAAGATTTAACAATGTTGACAAACTTATTGAAGAAACCAGACTTGGCAGACCATCTCTATTTACAGAGTGCAACGCCTTAATAAGAGCACCAAAAACTATATATGTCTGGATTCTGCTCACATTTCTCCTGAATTTTCTAGATACAAAGATCATGTCTTAAGTACCATGCCCACACTGGCTTTCAAGCAGTATCTTCTCTGAAAGCTGGTTTACTGTGACTCAGGGAAGTGTCTTTCCTGCAGTGGCCAGACATGAGATTGCCTTTTCTTTTGTAAAGGTGAATAATGTTGGAATCTTTAAGTTCCTCTGGCACTGCCTCCTGATCCCAAAACCTTAAGTAGAGGCCTTTGAGCTAAATAAAGAAGGCAATGTTGGCAATGGTAAGTTTCTAATTTAACAAAAGTGGACTCAAACTTGGACTCCAGATGCAATCTTCCCCACTCTCTGAAATAGAGAGAAATCTGAATTCAGTTGCATATGATGGACATCTCTCTAATTTTCACCAGTCTCTTCCCCTCAAAGGAATTTTGACTTCTGTTGCCAGCCTACTGTTAGCACACTGTGAAATGACTAGGCCGAAGCAACCCTTATGATAGAGCACCATGAGATTAGGCAGTATTCTGGGACCTCTGCAATCCATAGAGTAGGTACTGGAGTGAGTTAAGGAAAAAGCAAAAGCATTAACTCTGAATTTCATTTTAGTACTTCATTAGCTAGAGGCCATATGAAAATAGACTAAAAATCAGCCCAGAATTCTTGATTACAATCTTTGAACAGATGGGCATTTTTATCTTGAAATGATGACCAGCTTATCTGTAGTTTTCCACTTATCATGAGTGATCTATATCTTGTTTATCCAGGCTAATCAAGTATAGAAAGTTTATTAAGATAATATCATTCAAAGTTATCACCATTTAGGCTCTTTAATCTTGATGCAGTTTTGCTGCACACACTATTTCATTTAAGAGGTCTGTGAGCCAACAAAAGCTATGGTTTGAGGGTTATCATTTACAGGCCTGCAATGATTCTTTACTCAACAACAAGCAACTTTAAAAGCCCGGTTTAAATTGATGGCAAAAGGTTACTCTCACGACAATTTTGACAGGTTGAACGTGATCCCTGAAAACAGAATAGCAGGAGGAAATCACCAAAAAACAATCAGGTTGCCGTGTTCCTTGGTGACCCTGAGACTTTGGCCCTTGGCTCTGTCCACTGAATTGTCTTTTGCATTTCAAATGTGAAATAAGGGGACAGAATCTCAGCTGGTTTAAATCAGCATATCTTTGTGGAGCTTGTGCCAATTTACATGAGCCAAAAATGTAACCAGTTAGCTACACACCTGAGTAACTTCGGTGCAGAGAATGATAGATTAGTGCTTCATTTTTCCAAATGTGTAAATATTGGAAGTGGTCAAAATATCCACAGTGATTTTTGGTGTGTGTTTGTTTTCGCCCTCCCTTCGATTTTAATGTTTCTGGTTTTGAGATTCCAAAACCTTCACAAAATTGATGAATTTTACAAAACATTGAAAATTTTCAGCCAAATTCTGTGATGAGATTTTCACATCCCAGTAGGATGACTCTGGAAAATTCAGAGGCACATTTCCACATCTACTTGTTTGAATGTCTGATAGGGCCAATTGAGTTTAATTGGTCTTATATGTAACATAGAACTCTTTTCTGTTCCATGATTGGTTGAGTCTGTGCTACTCCCAGTGGGCAGAAGGGCAAATGGCAAAGAGAACTTCTGGATTTGATAGGATGGATGAGTCTCTGTGCTGTGAACCTTATTTTAAAGTTTTCCATTAGATTTATGTATCCTTCTATTTTGAGTAGGGGTGCACATTTTTCCATTTCTCTTCTGGATGTGGAACCAGAATGCATGGTTCCTGGCTTACTTTGCCTCACCAGTGCCTGTGTGTGTAGCACTATTATCAGTGTGTCTATGAATGAAGCACTGTTTGTGGGTTGATCTGGCTCTCCCTGTCTTTCCACCACAAACCAGAAACTGCCAAAGATAGCTGCCATGTGAAGTCTGTGACATTTCAAAGCATAAGTAGATTTCACACCCAATACTAACAAAAACAAAAATCAATAAGTTATTGAAATTTCATGAAAAGTTGACTAAGAAGAGCTTGAAAACAAACTAGTGAACAATTTTACCAATCAATTTCATCCAGCCTTAATAAGTAGGAGGTTGTTACTGCCCTTTATACCACATGAAACCAGTTATTGTGTTGTAAACTACTACAGCTTGGGGTTATTGATTTTACTCATCTCTTTAATTATTAAAGTGACCCAAGGCTTGGTTTGGTCAGCCATGCAGGACACACTTACACCTTAATGATGTTAAATGCTATTGTCAGGGTGAGGGAATCACAGTGTCTATAGTTTAATGCTTTTTTACATGGCAATTATTCCCTGGACTATAGAACAGTAGCAGTTCAATTAAGTGTCTAACCTGGAGGCCGTCTCTCTTTTTTGACCTTTCTGTGAACAAACCCTAACAGGAACTACATTTAGTAAGTATCATGCTTACTGTCTTTGATAACCTTGCCTTTGTCATGACCAAAATCATGGATTCAAAATAATGTATACCTTCCCAAAGACATGGCAGTTCTTGTTTTGAGCCAAACTGAGCACCAGCGTAAGCAAACACAGTAACCCTGAGATCAACCAATGGTGTGGCTAAAGCTTAAAATACATATTTTCTTTAAACTTGGTTTAAAATAGAGATGGGCCTAATATGCAAAATTCACATGCAGATCTCAGTCTATATCAGAGCAATCTCCAAGTTTAAATTTGTTTTTTTCTTGCATGGTCCAATCTTTTTAAAATTAGGAATCTATTAAATTTGAATCTAGATTCAAATCTGACCAGAAGTGTAATGGTAGTGATGGCACATAGCAAGTTCAGCCTCTTCTCTAGGTTTAAATATGTTCTATAAAACCTACATGTCTTCCAGCTTGATCTAAAAACAGCTCAGTGCTTCTGTGTAATAGGTATCAGAGCTTCCACCCATCAACTAAATATGTGGAAATGCTAAAAATTTTGGTATCTTAGGAATCCTGTCCCCCCTGCATCATTGGGGTTAAAATTGCTTCAAGCAATAGATACAATTGCTTTAAATGAAACCTTGTGAATAATATATCTATTAATAAGATTTCCAGGATGCTTATAAAAAAGTAACAACCTCAAACAGCTCTATCTTATAGCACTGTGAATATTTGAGATCATTAGCCCTTTAATTTGATTTTGAAACTGTGAAGGACGCCCTTTTATTCCTTCAGTATTTTTTTCTTTTCTAGCCATATTTTTTAGTGGCCCAGCATATTTTCATGGAAAGCCTGCAGCTAGTGGCTTGGCTATCATGAAACCTTACATCTGTTATATTAACAGCATTTAAAATCAGGATGTTAATAACAAAAAACAGTATACAAAGAGACATATTTCAAGAGGCTTCCAGTTTTTTGTGCCTGTGGATTTTTATATCTCCAGCCAGCATGAACAATTCTTGTGTTTTAAAGAGGCAATGTAATCCAATGGAATAGGAGTCAGGAACTCCTGAATTCTTCTTACTCTGCCACCGACTTCCTCTATGGCTTTGGTAAAGTCTCTATGTCTTATACACTTGAGTCCACTCAGAAACTGAGGCTAGTGCAGAATACCTGCTTAAAAATGACATTTCAACTCAAGAGTATATTACACCAGTGTTCTGGGATATGCCCTAATAAATTTCTGGATGGATTTCAAGATGCTGATGTTGGCATATAAAGTCCTAAGTGGCCTGGGACCTGCCTACCTGAAGATTTCCCCCTCTTTCTATGTCATGTTGCCTCAGCTGAGATCAACAGAGGCTTTCAGATTGGAACTTCTTCACTGTGGGCCTGACCCAATCCCAGTGCAGTTCATGAAAGGATGCCAACTAATTTGAATGGACTTTGGATCAGGCCTTATAAACGGGAAGAGGGTGCCGGAAGAATGTTCCTTTTGGTGGGTCCTTTGCTCTCTCCCCAATTTGGTCTACCATAGTCCTTATTTGTTACGCTTCATAGCAAGTTGCAAAGCTCATTTCACCCCCGCCACTGTGGTCTTTTTAGGAAGGGTCGAGCTGAGGATTGGAGAAATTTGGTTTTGTTTTATTATTCTCACTTAGCTGGTGGACATTTCTTTATCTTCAAGGAGGGATAAACAGTATTTTACATTTAGTTTTGGGATGGCCCTGGTGTAAGATGGTTGCCTCTAAAGATTTTTATAAATATAAATGAATAAAGTCAATTATACTTGTAAATGGCTTGCACATCCTACCCCACAAATATATGACTTTCTTTGTATGGCAAGAGGAGCTACTAGAAGCAAATTTGCAATTGATAAGTTGCTATATGGATTTTTAAAAACTACCTCTTTTGTGATATGTTTAAAAAAGAATCTTGGCTGATTACAACTTGTTAACTTTGCTGCAGCTCCAGTCCCGTTTAGGGGGAAAAAATATGGCTTTATACTCCCTCCCACTGATTTTCAACTAAAACAGAACTTAGTTGCCTGCTGATCCTGCTGGCTTTTTTAAATGAAAAACTTATTCTTTTTAAACTACTGGAAAATTATGTTTAAAAATCAGCATAATTTCATTGCCTTTTATTTCTGTCTGTCATGAAAACTGCTAGGCTGCTTTCTGGAACAACTCAATGTAATTTAATGCACAAATTTAGTTATAGTTATGAATATATTGAGTGAAAAATATTTTAATGATCCAGAGATATTAGTCACTCTACAGTAAAATTGGCTGTGTGCATACATTGGAAAAAAAATCTGTGTCTATAGGTGCCTCTGTCTTTATAGCAGATAATGGTATAACATTGAGACTTGGCAGATTTTGTAAGAAATGAATGTGCCTAACCAATGTACCATATGTGTTTGAGCCATTTAAATTGCAGAGGGATGTAGAATTTAATTCAAAGTGATGATATCACAACCCATCATTTTTAATTGGGGGTGAGGGTGGGGCGATTAAGGTCTACAGAATATGACAACCATTTAATTTCCTAGATAACCTGGGTGCTTTGCAACACTTTCAATATCTCTTCCTAAGTGTGTGACCTGGGGAAGTGGGATGTAGGAATAACTTTAAATGGTTCGGAGTTCGAATTTAGCAAAGATCAAAGTTCGCAAGCTTTTCTGAATCTTTTGACTATGTAAATTCAGCCTGGGTCTTTTGCAAGGATAGGTTTTCTGGAGAATTTTCCAGCACTTCCATTTCCAGTGACCAGAGCAATGGCTGAAATATGGTAGGATGCAGCAGCCCTTTTCAGTTACTTTACTTGGCTGCACATCAGGTGTGCAGTGCCACCGATCACAGGAAAGGGCTGAAGGTGCACCATCTGCTAGATCCATTGATGGCTGCCATTTGGTAGATTTCAACATGCACTCTAACAAATGAGTCAAACTGAAAGATGATTCACAGATGTTATTATCAGGATCATTTAAACCAGGGGTTCCCAAATTGGTTCACGGCTTGTTCAAGGTAACCCCTGGCAGGCTGTGAGACACTTTGTTTATCTGAGCATTCGCAGATATGGCCGCTCCCAGTAGCTGCGGTTTGCCATTCCTGGAGAATTGGAGCTGCGGGAAGCAGTGACCCCTGGTTTAGTCTGACTTGCATTACACAGGCCATAAAATTTCACCCAGTGATTTCTACATCAATCCTATAATTTCTGTTATAGCTTTTAGAAACCCAACAATCCCAATCTTGATTTAAAAATATAATGTGATAAAGAATCCAACACATATCTTGGTAAATTATTTGAATGGTTAATTACCTTCACAGTTAAATATGAATGCCTTATTTTCAGTCTGAAATAGCTAGGACTCTCAGAAAATGTCATAAAAACCCTAGGCACACCAATTTAAACAGTTACAATTGAACATTAGATTAGTCTACTCAATTGAGCCTTAAGGGAAAGTCCAAAGAAGATTAGGGTTTCTCTGTACTCAGGATGTTCTCTTTCAGTCTATTCCTCCAATGCAGGTCATCTAGCCAGTGTTTGTTTCTGTGATATACCTAACTGAGTGCCCTTCCATGTTGTTGTCCCTTGCCAAAGCATCAGGTCTCACATAGCTCCTGCCAGGAGGCTGCCCCACCACTGCTTGATTGGTGTACAACTAAGGTGTCAGCTCTGATGCAATTTAGAGGTCTTCTCTTTCTTCCCAGATCATCCTGGCTTTTCAAATTCCCTAAACACTGTTTCTTTTCTCACCCTCTGCTACTTCTTTTGGTTTTCCCCTATTACCATCACTCCATTTTTCATTATATGAGTTTCTATTGCACCCATCACCATAGAATCATGGCAAGGTTTGTGCAAGTAGGAGATCCTTGCATTGCAAAGATGGTAGAACTTGAACTCACTCTGATCTCTAGTGACAAGAAGTACCACTGTTGGGGTCCTTCCTTGAGAATATATTGCCCCAGAAATCTTTAGCTGGGTCTTGTTAGTCACAGCATCCCATTTCTGCAGAGTGCAATGTGAAAAACTCCTGGAGATTGCTAGATCTAAGGCTAGATCTGAGGGTTTTGGGGACTGGAGATGGAACCACAAACCTTCTCTGGAATTGCATTGGGAGTCATTGTAAGGCACAGAGCAGAGGCTTCATTTGCTATGGGAAGCAGGTGTCCCCCGCAGATGTTAATTTGGCCCCTGCAGACTTTTCATAGGTCTGTATGTCTTCCACTCAGGGGCAACTCCAGGCCCCAGCACGCCAAGCGCGTGCTTGGGGCAGCATGCCGTGGGGGTGGAGGGGCTCTGCTGGTCGCTGCGAGGGCGGCAGGCAGGTTGCTTTCGGCGGCATGCCTGTGGAGGGTCCACTGGTCGCGCGGCTCCGGTGGACCTCCTGCAGGGGTAGAGCCCCCTGGGCATGCCAATGTGCTTGGGGTGGTGAAATGTCTAGAGCCGCCCCTGCTTCCACTCCCCACACCTGACTTTGCAGGATATAATAAAATTGCATAAAATGTTCTATATGCCGACATAACTTTGCCCCTCCTCCAACTTTTTCTGAAGAGACATCGCTGGCACAGAGTAGCAATGTGATATGATCTTATTCTATGCTTTGTTCTACTCAGGATGTGAATGCTACACTTAATACCAACTTTTGAGTTATATTGATTAATAAACACTTAGCAGCCAGGCTTGTCAGAAGAAAAAGCAGAGCATTTTTAAAATTAAACTACAAAAGGACTCAGCTCAGCCTGAGTCGGCCCAGGCTTTTGGGAAGATGTCATTCACAGCGGGCATGCTCAGAGCCTTACCACCACTATTAGTATAGTCACTCCCATGTTACCATGATTTCAACTTATTTGAAATATAGGAGCACAGGGATTGCCATACTAAATCACAGCCATTGTGCAGCAAGCTTTGTGTCCTGTCTCTGCCAGTGCCCAGGTCCAGATGCTTCCAGAGGAAGGAAGGAGGAGAATTTTTTTCTACACCCCATCTGTTGGTTTATTACAGTCACTCTCATACTAGTAATTTGGTACCCACCCTTAGCGGGTCTCTCTTCTTCTCCTCTTCTCCATTCTATCCTCTGTTCTTCTTTCTCAACAGCAGCAGCCTCTAAGTATTCCTAGTAAAATGGATCACATTCTTGTAAACTTCACTTTGCTGCTGCTGCTGCCTGTGCTTACCAGAGAATGTTTCACACTTGCTCCTGGCAAGTGGGCGAGTGTCTTTTTCAAGCCCTGTAAAAATGAAAAAACTAACAGATGGCAGATATGGCCGCTGTGCTTGAAGTCCCTTCGCACCCCTCTGCTCTGTTTTCCATTGCTACTATTCCAATGTGCTTTCCCTTGGAATTCATTGGAAAATTCCCATTGAGTTGGCTTGCTACATTTTCTTCTCCAGCTTGCTTTTTCTCAGTTGTAATTTAGAGAAATTAAGACTTTCTGTGTTTATGTAGACATATATTTATAGTAGATTTCAAAGGAAGAATAACAGGTCTTGCTAAGACTTGTATCCCTGGCAGTACACTTCAGAGAATTATAAATCATTTTCAATGTGATCTGCGCTTATATCAAAACTATTGCTTCCATTGCTAGTGCTACATAATATCATTTGTTTCCTTAGCCATTTTTGTGGCTTTTAATGCTCTGAGCACTTTCACAATGATATAAAAGAGAATAGTTAAAACATTCACTAATGTAATAATAATCCCTATAATGATAACTAATTATTACTCATCGATAATGACAAAGATGCATGTTCAAGCAGTGTTGACTAGCAGATAAAGCCATGGACTTGACTTTAGGAGATCTGATTCAATTCCCAGCTCTGGCACTGGCCTGCTGGTTGACCCAGGGCAAGTCATGCTCTGTGCCTCAGTTTTCCCATCTGTAAACTGAGATAATGATAGTGACTTCTTTTGCAGAGCATTTTCAGATCTAAAGATAAAAAACACAACATAAGAGGAAGCTGCTATTATTCATATGCTTTGGCCTCAATAATCCTTTGTGTCTGAAGTCTGCACACATGGTTCTGCACATATGGTGTGATGAAAAGCCATCAAGGAGACAGTTCTGCCTACATGTGCTGCACTTGGCCCTAAACTCAGTAAGGGCAGCCTAGGGTCTACTGGAACATATGCAACTGGTATAAGGTGCCTACATAGGAGACCTGGCACAAGTGGAGGATTTGTGAAGCAGAGCTCAACTGCATCTAGAACTGTGTGAAGAACCAATTTGGTAGCTGAATCAAAACTAAAATAAAAGAAATGAGGAAATTGGAAAAGTCATTAAAATTCATTTCATGTTGTTTTGGGGGATTTTTTTTAGCATTTTAAAATGATTTTAAAAATAAAGTTGAGGGAAATTCCAAAATAAAGTATCTTTCCAACTGAAAAGTGGAAATGTTTTGTTTCAGAAATGCTAAAACAAACTGCTACGACACTTCCACTCTTTTCTATGTCTGTCTGTCTATCTTGACAGAAACAATTCACCAGAATTGACCTAGATTTGTGGATTTTTTCAGTAAACCTAAATCTGCATTTTTTGTTGAAAAAAAGGTTTTGCACAAATAATTTCATCCAATGTCAACGCCATCCTGCCCTCCAACGCATCCCAGACACATTGGAGTGACAGAGCCACCTCTGTCAGGGTATATGCAAGCAGAGAGTTCCTTTCTGCAAGTGGAATTCTCTGCTGGTCATATTCAGCCAAAATCCACCCCCTTATGCTATCTGGCTAGTGCAAAGAAGCTAGATAATACTGGAGAATCTAACCATTCATCTCTTGTACTTTCCATTCCCTAATTACCCAAGAAAAGTTGAGGACTAGTAGGTTAATGAATCTGAGCTCTGGTATAAAGACTGAAAGCTACCAAAAGTCACTAAAGAACTAATAACAAGGGAAAACTACAGTGCACAATAATACTTAGTGCAGGGGTCAGCAACCTTTCAGAAGTGGTGTGCCGAGTCTTCATTTATTCACTCTAATTTAAGATTTCATGTGCTAGTAATACATTTTAACTTTTTTAAAAGGTCTTTTTCTAAAAGTCTATAATATATAACTAAACTATTGTCATATGTAAAGTAAATCAGGTTTTTAAAATGTTTAAGAAGCTTCATTTAAAATTAAATTAAAATGCAGAACCCCCGGACCGGTGGCCAGGACTCGGGCAGTGTGAGTGCCACTGAAAATCAGCTCACGTGCCACCTTTGGCATGCATGCCATAAGTTGCCTATGCCTGCTGTAGTGGCTTATAGCAGTACAGCCCTCTGCGCTCTTTGCCAGCTTAAACTATTAAGAAAAATAGTAGCTCACTGCTTCCTAGTATTTCTTGACTTGAAATAAAGTTTCTGTTTTGATTTGGTTTGTTTTTATTCAAAGAAATATAAACACACAAAACACCTTGCACTGAAGATTAACAGAGCCAGATCTCCAGTGTACAAATGAAAGTGCGGGTGCATGTGGGGGCAGCAGTATTCCCTACTTCTACTACAGCTCCCCCCTTTTTCTGGCCACCGGTAAAACATCTCTGCCAGGGAAGATTTTATTCTCTCCTATAAAGATATTTCTGAAGGGCATTTTTTTTTAATTTAATTTGTGATCATTTAAAACAAAATGTCTAACACAAACTGTACCACTATCTATTATTTAATGCTGAACTCTGATAGCACTTTTTAATCATAGTTCTCAAAGTGCTTTAAAAAGGCAGGTAACTAACAATTTTTATATATTGCTTTTTCATCTTTATATATTGCTGCTTTCTAATTTTTCAGTAGATTAACAGAATTTATAATATAGAAGCTCCAACATCCAGACTTTATAGGAGTTGTGGGGATTGATTTAGTGAAAACAGTCAAACCCTTCTTTCAGAAGTTAGGTGTTGAATTGGGCTTTGAGTCTGCAACTGTACTAGCCTGTAGTTAATTGCAGAACTGGGCCCGTAGATCGGGGTAGTCTATTTTTTGTCAAAGTCCAAATTCCTTTGTCAAGGTATAGATAAGGTACAGACTCCAGAGAAAATCAAAATAATAAAACCAATAATGATGATAATAATAAGTAAATAAAAAGATTTCATAGTCTTTCTAAAAGCACCTGCTCATCCAGATTTGGCCCACCATCCGCCTATTGACTACCCCTGCCTTAGAAAATAGGTCTGCTTCTGTTTAATTCAGTGTCAAAATTACTACTGCTTGCAGAGGGGATAGAATCAGGCCCAGCAGTGATTTTAGTACATAGGACAGCTTTGGTCTTGCTCACTGCTTGCAAATATGTTGAAAATATCAAGATAGTAATTTTAAGAACAAAACTGAAAGGAATGGTTAGCGGCCTCTGCCTGCATTATAAAAATAACCCAAGATCACCTTGAGAAGGTGTCCCTGCTACAATCTATCCTTTGAGCCAGGCATATAGGTTTAAAGCAGTACAAAAGTCAAGTGATACATTTTGCACTTATGCAAAACTGTGATCTGTTCTGCAAGTAGCTTTCATTATCTTCATTACACATATTAATACCTTTTAATATTTGTGTGTGTCTGCACACACAGGCTGGGCTTTTTTTTCTCACAAAGATTATTCAAACCTGGCAAACCTCTACTGTTTAAAACTTAGCATGTAAATGGAGCTTTCAACCAAATTTCAAATAAAATTTACTGGACTTTTAATTATCTTTAAAAAGGAAATTAACAGTCAGTCCTTAATGCTGCATTTATAGATATCTAATATTAAAATACAAAAGCCAGTGGGCTAGATCCTTAGCAGGTGTAAATTGACTTCAGTGGAGCGCCACTGATTTACATCAGCTGAGGATCTAGCCCAGTATTACTTGGCTGCTGTTTTGCTGAGATCACAGCCTGTCATGCGATCAATATTGTCTCATTGTTACCTTGTACTCCCTGTCAGTCAATTGTGTCTTGTCTTGTACTGATGGCTTTTCTACATTTACCGGGGGATCGACCCACATTGATGGATGTATTGGTGGTTGATTTAGCAGGTCTAGTGAAGACACATTAAATCAACTGCAGGTCACTCTCCTGTTGACTCCTATACTCCACTAGATCGAGAAGAGTAAGGGGAGTCAATGGAAGAGCATCTCCCGTTGACATTGCATTAATCAAAACCTTGAATTCTTGTTGGACTGCAAAACCATTTTCCTACATAGTTCTAATTTTTAGGAGCTTGCTGATCATTTGCCTCTTCAGTGTTCAAAGATGTCTCTTTTGTCTGAGGCTATGGCTATTGGCCATCAGTTGAATACTGGTCCAGTTTTCCATGAGTTTAAGCATGCATGTTCTCTATGAAGTAAACAAACATATTTTTAATCTTGGTGTGGGATTCCTGTAAATTCATTGCTTTCCCCAGAAGCCAGTATTTTCTTGTCGCTCCCTAGAATTGCACTCTGCTAGCAAGATTGTTGGATGTTTTATCATGTAGCTATCAGACCATTGTGTGTGTACTAGAAAAATAAGTTATCATTACTTCAGGTCTCTCCTCTGCCTGCCTTTATTTATCCTCCAATGCTGAAATATCCATTTCCCCAGCCTCCAGCTCTGCTTTTCCACTACTTTTTTTAGGGATACAAAGCCCATTTAAATTCCAAGATTCCTTAAAGGTTTCCTACAACTGTTGCAGAAATAACTGTAACTTTTGAAAACTGATGGAAAAGTTGGATGGATACCAATGAAGTTTCCAGCCCAAATTGTACAGTGAAATGAAATTGGGTAGAACATTTGGACAATGACTGAGATTTTTGCCATGGAATTTTTGAAAAAGTAAAATCCCACAGGGTTTTGCCCAGTTTTAATCAATTATTTATGACACACTCATTAGTCCAAGGATAGTGCATTCTAATTTGAATTTTGTATCTGTAAGGGTGTTTTGAAAGGAAATGTCATATCATATGCAATGTTTGTACAGATCAAATATGCATGTGTTAGTTTTACAGATTGCTGTCAGTGTTGCATTTATTTATTTGGGGCAGTAGTAATGAAGTGTAGGGCATTTTGCTCAAAGAAAACAATGTGCTTCGATATTTTTTAAAAATTACATCCTGCTTTACTCAGGGCCTTCTCCACCCACTTTAGACGAGGGAGGAAAAAATCTTGGCAAGCGGATGCTCTGAGGGGGCACATGGAGGCGTGTGTAATCATCTTGCCAGTTTAATTAACAGTGCTTTTGACTGATATGTGTTAATGAGGATAATGTACAGTATGGAGCAAAGAACCCTGTGTGCTATATTAAAGGGACAGGTGCTGGGCGTACTGAAAAGTTCATGCTACTAAAAGGAAATAAAGTGAAAATGACTTAGAAAGGCACGGAGTGGGAACATTTGCAAGCGTGCTAGTGAGGGAATATGTGTGTGCATCCAGTTCACATGCCTGAAAGTGGCTAGTGCAGGGAATCCATCCTTGCAAAAACCTACACACGAGAGTAGCTTTATTCACTCAAGTAGCTCCATTGAATTCAATAAGGTGATTCACCTGCATAAATTTACTCACATGCATAAGTGTTTGCAAGAATGGGGCCTTGAATGTGACAAATTTGACATTCTGTGCTATGTCCCCTGAAATGATAGCATTTATAGTTAAGAGCAATCAATGAGATATTTCCTTTTGCATAAGGGCATATTCTGCCATTCCAAGAGTCTCCATCATGGGGCTGAGTGCTCTCAACTCCGACTGAAATAAATAGTATTGGGCATATTTAACGTTTATTATTTATGCAATTTCCCCCCCCCTTCCCTATGTTTCAGAAGTAGAAACAATGCTATAGTATCACCGACAACCTGATAAAAAGATAAGATTTCAGAGTGACAAGCTTATTTATCTGGTAGATAGCCTTAAAGATTGGCAGCATCCTATCAGGAGCTTTAGGCTTTTATAACAGTGCATTTCTGTGATCTTCACTTGAACAAAGTTGGATGCAAATATTTTTCCAGCTTGTAGTGTGCACCTATAGGAAACCATGGCATTAGTAAACCCACAGGTTAAGTTCCTACTGAGTGTTTCAAGTTGATATATTGCATTTTTTTCATTACCTCTATTTATTTTTCAGGACTGTACCAGTGAAAGCACAAATATTTTATCTTTTAATATCACCTGCTACCCATAGTGCTAAAGCTCTCACAAACCTTTGAGGAATAATTTTTTTAAAAGAACACGTTTGAGAAGCTTAAATCAAAATAACAAATGTGAATTAAATCATAAGGGGTGTTACCCACACCTTGTAGTTTGGATGTCCCAACATTTCAATAGGGGTTTTTGTTTTACTAGAATAAAGAATCATACTAGTCTTCATTGGAGGATTTTAAAATGTAATATATTTAAAGTGTAATATCAAATTAAAACATTAGAGACAAAACATACCCTTGGGATCTGCATGAAGAGAAGGGAGAGGCCTCATGCATACAGAGTATTCCCTCTTTTTGAAAAATGGGGTGAGGGTGTCAAGTTTCTCTTTGGTAACTTTCCAAATTTCTCCTGCTTCCTTGTAATAGATTTTTACTAACATATCTTCCCTTTCTCTTCTAAATAATTCTTTTCCCCATATTCGGGGGATAATATAAAATAAAATGCAAACACTAGCATTCATATTGCAGGCATACATATGAAAACATGAAGGCAACTCTCCTCCACAAAGCAAAATTATATACAAGCATGTAGTAAACCTTGCCTCATTCTACCAATACTTACTGCAGTAAGCAACCCTCTAGTAACCCAAGACAGGAAATAGAAATTGGGATTGGCTATGGAAATGGGTCAACCACTGGTGCCCTTTCCAGATCCAGGCACCAAAAACTGATCTCCTTTTCCTCTCCCCCAAATTTTGGCAAATTCAAGAGATTGATTTTCTCCTGCCTCTAATCAAAGCAGACAGATGTGTCTTACCCTAGGCTCAATGAATAACCATCAATTTTAGGGACCTTATCTGAACCTGCCTGGGTAGGTTACTGCATCATTTATTATTGCACCCCCGGTCTCAGTATAAAAGTGCTTAAATCCAGTGGGAGTTGAGAGCCCTCAGTAACTCATAGGACCAGGCCCATAGTCTTGGGATATGTGGCTCTGATTCAGCATGCCACCTATTTAACTAAGCATCTGCTTAAGTATTTCGCTGAATAGGGATGGACTTGAGAGCATGCTTGAAGTCAAGCTTGTGCTTACATGCTTTGCTGAATTGAGTCCATGGTTAACTTAAAGGAAACACAGACTCTCATTTTTAGGGAACACAGACTATAAAAAAGACCACACTGTCTATTTTAATTAGTGATCAGAACAGGCACTATACTGCATTATTTTATATACTATAGCATCTTCCATAAAGCATGTATCTCAAAAGGCTTTACAGAGTTAATCATACAGTTTCAATATATTATCCAGTTATAAATAAAAAGGAAAAGGAGAGGGAAATTAAGAGGAATAGGCAAGAGAGAAGAGCTTTCAGATGATTTTAAATGCAAAGCTCTGGTGGTTAGAACCCAGCAGATATTAAACAGTATCTTGTGCCTTTTCTTTTTCCCATTGAAATAATGAATAAAAATTAAACTACAACATTACACATATTTTTCTTACTCATGTTATGTAAAGCTGTCCTAGTCTTTTTCAGTCAAGCATTTCAGAACTATTTTACAATTTTACTATTAGTCTTCTTCGTGTTAGTCTCATTGCTTTTCTTTCAGACCGTAGAGAGTTAATTGAGGTGATTCAACCAGTCTCACTTCCTCTGGTAGCAGGATTTTTTTTCTCTTTTTAACAAGTATAATTTTCTTGTTACTAATTTGAATGCACATATCATGTTCTTTCCAGATTCCAGATCCCTCTGGTTTAGCTGATTTTGCTTACTGGGAAAAGCATTTTTCTAAAAAAATAATATCCTTACATTAGTGTAGTCAGGATTTTTTTCCTCTTATGTGTACTGATATATATGCAGAAACATTTGTGATCAAGTTTTGAAACAGCAGGTGTCAAATGCTCAGACTGAGTATAATAATCATAATGATTTGAAGAAAAACATTGAACTCCGTGGAAGTGGTAATAAAGTCAGAGAACTAAATATGTCATTTTTCCTAGGATAATACTATTTACAAATAAATGCTTAACAAAGCCACATCTTACATTTTTCTTCTGCATGATCTTATGCTCAGTCTAGAAATAGAAAGCATTTTATTTCTCTTGTAAGTTTTGCATTTTAACACCACACAGTACTTCAGCATATAACAAAGGTATATATTACCTTAGAGTTATAAAAATAAGCCATCTTAAATATCAAGCTGCAATAACTTTTACATTTACATCTAACATTTTTAATACACAAAAATAATTATCAGTCTGAGATACTGTCTGTTGAGAATGGGTTATGGCACAATTATTTGCATATATTTTAATTTCAAAAATGAATTCGATGGTTGAAAGCAACATTAGTTCATCTGCTCAAGAACAGTTTTATAATTAAGTGAATACTGTACCATAAAATACTCATCACCATAGCAATGGTTTTTCATGGGGCATAAGTAAGTTGATAACAGAGACAATACATTTACTATGAAGAATATTGTGGTTGAATAATATAAAGTTATAACTTCTAGTAAAGCACCTACTAAAGTAAGAAATCATGGAGCAGTCACACTATGTATTGACATTAAGAGTCATTTTAATGAAATACATTAATATCTTACATAGCATCCTTCATACAAAGCATGATAACATCACTATGTCTTATGTTTATTAACTTCCTCTCATCCTGAAGAGTCCCATATGTATCTATGAATCACTTCTCTCATGAGTAAATGTCATTTATTTATTTATATATAATGTTACAATTCTCACCATTGTAGTATCTAAACTCCCATGCACCTGTCTCTGGACAGGAGTATGACAATTGTTTAACAGTGCATTGTGCCACGAAAATGTAAGTCAAGAAGCAAGAAATAAATGTATCCAGTTGAAACTACAAAGGAAATGTAGGTACACAGAATATAATTATCCAACTTGGAAAGTAGACAGAACACTGAGGATAATAATCTTTCTATTGTGAATTTTACTATATGGTCTTTAATGAAACCAAGTAGTCAGAAACTCAGTTTTATGCTTCGTCCAAAACGCAGTGCCTCCAACAGCACAAGGTTGTCTGACCACCAAGTTGGAGCATAAGTTTAAATATTGGTGCAGAAGGAGTAGTACTGCTTACTGGATCACAAACACCTCCTCCTGTTTTTTCTAGTAAAGGTCTTCCATGTAAGCACTATCAAACCCAGCTTATGAGTCCTGATAACCGAATGCTTTACGAAGGGAAGGAAAACAGTGAAATAATGCCTTCCAGACCTTCAGGTTCAGTGAATCGTACCAGACAAGACATGAAGTAGAGCAACCCAATGTGGGAGAGAGACAAAGAAATGATAAGGAGTAAAGGTGTAAATTAACATTTTTGCATGATAGCCGCAAAAAATGGCTGACAGAAGAATGCCTCATGTTCAGCAGACTTCAGAGTCCATCACAAGCTTAAATAAACAGGAAGGGTTTAATGTGTAGCTTAAAGACAGAAATGATTATGGCCCCAATTCAGCAACATATTTAAGCATGTGTCTAACTTTAGGTGTGTGAGTTGTCCCATTGTGGAACTATTCACATGCTCAAAGTTAAGCATGTGCTAAGACCCTTGCTCAAGCACAGCTGATGACAGTAGCAGAATGGCTTTAGAACTGAGATGTGTCATTGCAATGGGATGTGAATGGTTAAATAAATAATGCAATTATCATAGCATGGCATTTAGCATTTGTTTGTTTCTACATCCTTCTGTCCTCTTGCTTCAGTTTTTTCCATTTGGTGCTAATTGGACTGTATGTGCCAAAATTGTTACGACTCGTTATCTTGTCTATATGACCTAGGAGACACTTATGGCATGTTTCAGAGAAAACAAGGATCAGGGTTTGCCTGGTTTTTCTATTCATAAAACTGAAATACAGAGTTTCCAGTCTGCACCAAAAGTGGACATCAGAACTGAGCATGTTCTTTAAAGCCATTTGTGACAATATCCACATCATGCTTATTCATGTTCTCCAAATATATTTTATAAGACATGAATGGATTATATTGAGGAGTCTTGAATGAAAGTACGAAAATAAGGAATACCGTGAGGTTTGTTGGAAGAACTGTTAAAGAAGGAAGATCTGATTTTAATGATCTGCTCATCAAATGTTCAGACGTCTTCTGTGAGGTTAAATTAAAGTCACTGGGAATAGAGAGTGCTCAGCACCTTCAGAATTAGAGCCACAATGGGTATTCTTTCTTCAATCATTAAGCAACTGTTGTGTTTTTCATATTTTTGAAATTGTTGCATATATTGTTTCTATGGTAGTAAGACAAAGTGACCCTATTTTATTGTACTCGGCACTGTACACACATGTAATGAAGTGACAGTCCTTTTTAAAATCTAGTAAATATTGTTTTGTTTTTGTTTCAATCTGTTTAGTTTTTGTATGGTCAGGGAAGCTTAGGAGGTTGTTAATAATTGGCCGATGAACATATCTGAGGTAAGGGGTCATGAGAATATGTAACTAGTTGTATACTGTATTTGTTCTTTAGAACATTTCTTAATATTTGATGTTTTAAACAAAACAAAAAAACAAAATCAGAGACAGTCCTGCAATCTTGGAGGTCAACAAGGCAGGTTTTGGTGCTAAAAGAATGTTAGTTCCACAACCCAGATGAGGAAAATGTAATCAATTGCTAATGGATTTCTTAAGAAAGGGAGAGATGTTAAATTACAACCACTAACTTTAAAACTATTCTGTTTAGGAGGCAGGAAACTGCATAACATTTTTTACAGCATAAACATGTTGACATTTTAAAAAAAGACCTGATTTGTTTCAGTTCTGTGCCTTTTTATTATCACATCTTATTACATTATAGTTTGAGATAAAAATCATACCTTGGGCAGTTGAATACACTGTTTCACCTCCTCCCTCACAGGTGTCCCTGGAGGTACATTGTTTTGTTACAGTATCACACTCCTTGTCATATCTTATTTCTTACTTGCTGATTGTGGTAATATTTAAAATCCTGACACAGTGGGCATGGCCTCAGAGTATCAGCACCAGTTTGTACTAATGTAATATGCCACTGTGCAGTTTCTAAAGACAACAAAGAAAATATCTGCAAAAAATGTCCTAAAAGACTGATGCTTTGAAGTGCATATAACCTATTACACATCATCATCAGTCTAGCAATTTTAGTTATATATGGAAAGAACCAGTCACCCTGGCATCATGGTGATAATGGGAGGTAATGATGGCTGCTGAATTACATTTGGGCTCATAGACTTAGATGAATTGGTTCTGGGAGTGGATGACAGGGGGATGGATCACTCGATAACTGTCCTGTTCTGTTCATTCCCTCTTGAAGCATTTGGCATTGTCCACTGTCAGAAGACATGATGAGCTAGATCAGGGGTTCTCAATGTGGTGCCCGCGGGCACATCTAAATGCACCCGTATCATGGCCAGCTATCGAGCATCTGCCGAAATGCCACCAAAATTCAGCGATGACGCCGCTTGCCACCGACAAGCGGCATCATCCAGAGGCATCGCCGCTGAAATGCCGCCGAATTTAGGCGTCATTTCCTTGGATGCTTGACCGCCGCCACAGACCTTTGTCTGGCGCCCGCCAGATGAAAAAGGTTGGGGACCACTGGGCTAGCAAGACCACTGGTTTGAAGAAATATGACTGTTCTTACGAAAGTACACAGTTGCCCCTCGTGCATTTGCTGCAAGGGGATGGGGAGAAGAGATTTTGTAGATATACAGGGGGTGCCCATTCTTTGCTCAGCATCAAGCTCACCTCCGTAGGACCTCCCTGAAAAGCACCAAGCAAAAAGCAGGTGGAGTCAGGGAATGAGGAGTCTATGGAATGACTGGAAGGGACTGTGTGAATCTGGCCATCCTCCATCCTAATCCAAGGGGTGTATGGGTGGGAGAGGGGTGTGTGGAAATGCAATGGAGAAGGGCACAAGGATCTCTCCCCTTCTTAATAAACAAGCGTACAGAGGTAGGCTTTGGGAAGGAAATTGAAGGAGGATATGGGCCTGGGGGACATGTACAATAAACACAAATGTTGAGATCATCATCCCAGCTTCATCCTCTTTTTGATTGGTAAAAGGGCTAGATTGGCATGAAGGGGCATAAAAGCCGCAGATTTGGCTCAGGAAGAACTCTCCAAATGCAGATGATACTGCAGACGTATATAAGCCTGAGGATGTGCTGTAGTTTAGACAGGCCTTGGGGGTTATTTATCTAAGTTACACTAAGACGCTCTCCACTCTCTGGAGCAGCCCAGAATCCAGAGAGTACAAAGGGAGTTTAAAGTCTCTAAGAAGTACATCACAGACTCTCACCCAAGGTGTTCTACTAGGAGGGTAAAGGAACACCCAATGGACTACACAGGTGCTTAAAATAAAACACCTGTGTAAATGTTGGCACTTTTGAGGCTCAAATGACTGATATGATCAACCACAATTGGCAATACAGAAAAATGAAAAACCAACACTCCCTCAAATATTTCACAGAACTAATTATTCAAAATTTTTTTTCAAAATTTCTGTCAAACATTGCAAGAAAATTAGAACATTAGCAACAAATTCCCATTTTTTGAAAATGGGACCAGATTTTCTCATACATTTTTTATTCAAAAAATTTGGAAATGCTCTGGTGAATAATCACAGGGTTGCCAAAAGAAATGAACTTAAGCTGGATAACTTTTATCCAGAGTCTCAAATGACACCCACAGCTGCGTTTTGCGTTTTTGTTTTTTTGAGCATTTCAAACATTGATTTCTACATCTGATTCCATTTATAATCCATCCAACAACAGATCTTATAACAGATGCAAGTACACAGGGAAGTACAGTATGGGACATCTCTGTACTACGCTGTAGAGATTTAGCTGCATAACCACAATTAATGCTGATGGATGTTGTGCTCCTGATTCCCCAAAGATCATAAATACAATTACCAGAAACATGTACAATACAATACTAGCTGCATCCACTGGATCTCCATTCACTTGGACCCGATTCTTCCATGCTTCCCTATACTACTTTGTGAGCAGTCCTTCTGAAATCAATAGAACTACTTACATATGAGGATACTACTCAGTGTGAGTAAGGTGTAGAATCCAGCTCCAAAGTAATAAATCTAGGGATAGACCCAGAGAGTACTCACAACGCTTACATCTGGGTTGTAGGTTGATTTGTCACAAGTTAAAATAAGATCCAGATTGGTTGGTCCCTTCTACAGTAAAACCTGGAAGAGAAGAGCCTTAAGGGAATGATGGAGCTTCCCAACAAGGTGTTTCTTCCAAGTAGTCCAGCTGAGAGTGGGCTGTTTGTTTTTTTCCACCTCCTCTCCCCATCAAGGAGTTATGTGGTTTGTTCCTGGAAAACTAGGCTCTTGGGGAGCTGATGGAGGCTTAGACCCTGTATCTCTACCTTGGCTCTGGTGCCCCTGGCAATGCAGCTCTATTGCAGTCATGCTGCTGGGGACACATTATGTCTGTAGCCGCTCTGGAATCCTCTCAGTGGGTGTGGGTTGGGGTTTTACTATCCAAAAGGACTCTGCGGCAAAGTTAATGCAGCCCTAGTCTGTCTTTCCTTGGAAGTTACAGGGCTAATTGCTTTTGAACCCAGCCAGCTTTATCTATCCATCTGGCATGGAAGACACAAACATAAGCAGATATTATGGCTGTGAACTTTTTGGAAGGAAATTAAGTCCATGAGTATGAAAATTAGGTGTGGTTAGCTCAATCGCCAATGAAGTTCTTGGAGTTGCAAAGTTTGTGTCATTGATGAGAAGGTTTGCGTAGACCACAATAAGTGCAGGTAGATGGCTCAATGCAGATGCACAGTGTGAAAATCACATGGTGTAAACACGTGCCCTACCTTTAATCAGGGGGAGAAAATAAAGGTGGCATGTTTTCTCAGCAACATTCAACCTGTTTGACAATGCTGCTTATGACACAGGTAAAGGTGTAGCTGTGATGAAAGGATAGTTGCCACGTTCCATGAGGCTGGGGTTGATGCTGAAGCCGGCTGTGCCACATCCCAGCAGATTTAGCAAGGATCCAGTTCTTGCAGTCGCCAGTAATGCTTTCTTAGTGTGTGCAGGGTTGGGGGGGGGGTCTGGTGTAGAATCACACATGTCTGGAGGCCATGGAGAGTTGAGAAGCAGCCTGGGAGATGAAGAGCTTATGGAAATGAATTCTCTTCCTCCTCCTCCTGTGGACTGTTAATCCTGATTGAACAAGATTTTTAATTCCCCCTCCGTGGCTGTGCAAAACAATTTGCTGATCCCCGAGAGTTACTCCAATTTGAGGTTGGAGTAACTCTCAGGTGCAGCTATGGATGGGATTTTGGTTAAAAACAGGTTCATAAATATTTGCCTAATGAACCAGACTCTTAAATTACCAAATAAAACCAAGGACAGGTTGGCAAGAGGGAAGAGAAAAATACCTTGATATATTTAACTACTCATCTACATACTTTCTAGTACTTCTGATATTTTATGTAACACTGTCCTTATTTATGTATTTATGTGTTTTGCTTTGATGGCAGATTATTTTTTTACTGCAGTCTTCTTCTGATTGATGCAGTGTGCCTGTTCACTTTCAGATACGGATGGAGAAGTAGCAGCATAAGTTGGGTGACTATATTTAAAATGGGTAACACAGAACAGTTTAAAACTTTAATATTTCATATAGACATTTAGTATTACAAGTAATTTATTTTGTGAGATGCAAGTTTTCTGCCTGGACAGTGTTGATTTTGAGTAACTTGATGTTCATTTCCCACCTCTGCATAGTAATATCATTTGGACTCTGTGGTTTCTGAACACTGTACCACCGCTGGATTCTTTAATAGCCATGAAGGAAATAAAGTGAACTATTTTATATCAAGATATTGTGGGTTTTTTTCCATATGATGATTTTAACCAATGTGTTCTTAGACAAGAAAAACAGCAACATTTACAATATGAGACAACTCTGTTAATCATGAAAGACATTAGATACAAAACTTCATATTTTGTAACACCATGAAGATTCCCTGGCTAGATAACATACAAATTGGGCTAGATCCTCAGCTGGTATAAATCAACATATCTCTACTGATTTTAAAGAAGCTATGCTGATTTACACTAGTTGAGAATCCTGCCCATTTTTTTCAGCTAGCAAAAAAAGTCACATTTTCGGTGTTTAAAAGCAGAAGCTATTAAAAATTAGAATTGACGCCCCTCCACCCAAAAAATCCCCCCAAATAAAAAAAATCCAAACAAACTCACAAACCAAGAGACCTGACATGTTCTTACTTTGATTACAGTATGTTTAATTTAACTTTTAATTAGTTCTTCAGAAGAGAACAGACTTAGCCTATTTGTTTTTCACTGAGGCACCTATTTGTGAAGGCAGAGCTAATTAGTTTTTGAACCAGGCAAAAACAAAATGTTAACTTGAATAATACCTAATGTACTCTTATTTTGTGAAAAGAGAGATATAAAAGTGGCCTACTGTAGGGGAAAGATAATGAAATGTATCTGTGAATCAAATGTGTCGGGGCTTTAAAGTATGTTGATTATTTTATCCATCAATTATATGAAGCCAAACAGAGAATACACCTAGTAAAAGAATTATTTAACAGTGTTACAAGAGAGTTTGGAGAAGAAAAAAATACCTTCAGCACAAATGCCTGATGCATTAAACCTTGATTATGCGTGCTTAGTATTTCAGATTCTTCCAGGTTTAAATTTCAAATATTCTCAGATATAGAAATAATTGTAACATGTCAGCAGTCTGAACATGGACTGGATCAGTTATGTATTTAGCATGCATAACCTAGACAAATAGAAATTGTCATGATCGTGTTACATCTGAAGGTATTAAATACTTATAAATATATGTTAGTCAACACTTTACTCTCTCTTTTTTTAACCATAGGGATCATATTTTCAAATAAAAAGAACAACATAGATGATTAAACTTTAATTGTGGTTTGACTTTGGCATCTTAGCAAAAAAGTGAAAGACCAGGACCTGGTCTGTCAATGAGAAGAGGTTTCCATAAAAATCTACAGTAAAAGGCAGTCCAGTTACATCTCCCTTTTTCCTGCCATGACTTCCAGGCTTTGTGAAAGTTCTAGGTTAATGTAAAATTCAGTTCAGATGTTTCAAAGGTACATACCCAAAATGTAATGTTTTAACTCCCACAGCATCCTCAAAGGAAAACGGTATTTGTGTCTGTAGGCTTTCAGTATTGGTGTTTCATGGAGTAAATTTATAAGGAAAGGAAGACATTGTAAAATATGCCGTGGACTCAGATTTAGCAAATATGAGTTATCATTGTAAATACTGAAATACCATGTACAGTACAGAGCTGCAGAAATATTAACATTTATGCATTAGTTGCCCTATTTGCATGTGTTCTCAGATTCATAGAAACCAAGGCCAGAAGGGAGCACTGTGATCATCTAATCTGACCTCCTATATAACACAGACCATATAACTCCCCCAAAATGGTTTCTAAAGAAAATCTTTCAGAAAAACAACCAAATCTTGGCTTAAAAATTGTTAGTGATAGAGAATCCACCACAACTCTAAGAAAATTGTTCCATTGGTTAATTTCTTCATTGTTAAAAATATATGCCATATTTCCAATTTGAATTTCTCTAGCTTCAACTTCCAGCAATTGGATCATGTTCTATCTTTCACTGTAAGATTGAAAAGGCCACTATCAAATATTTGCTTTCCATGTAGGTTCTTGTAGACTGTAATTAAGTCACCCTTTAACCTTCTCTTTGTTAAACAAATTAAATTAAGCTCCTTGAGTCTATCCTTGGAAAGCAGATTTTCTAATCCTATAACCATTCCTGTGGCTCTTCTCTCAACCCTCTCTAATTTATCAACATCCTTCTTGAACTGTGGACACCAGAACTCAGCACAGTATTCCAGAAGTGGTCACTCCAGTGCCAAACACAGAGATAAAATAACCTCTCTAGTCCTACTAGAGATTCTCCTGTTTATGCGTCCAAGGATTGCATTAGCCCTTTTGGTCACAGCATTGCATTGGGAGCTTATGCTCATCTGATTATCCACTACAACGCCCAAATCTTTTTCAGGGTCACTGTTCCCAGGATACAATCCCCCATTCTGTAAGTATGGCTCTCATTCTTTGTTCCTAGATGTATACATTTACCTGTATTAAATTGTTTGCTTATTCTCACTTTACCAAGAGATTTGGATTGCTCTGTATTAGTGACTTGTGGTCTTTGTTATTTACCATTCCCCTAATTTTTGTGTGATCCGCAGACTTTATCAGTGGAAAAATGTCATCGATAAAAAATGTTAAATAGCAAAGGGCCAAGAACAGATCCTTCTGGGCTCCACTAGAAACATACTTGCTTGATGATGATTCCCCATTTACTGTTACATTCTGAGACCTACCAGTTAGCCAGCTTTTAATCCATTTAATGGGTGCGATGTTAATTTTATATTGTTCTGATTTTTTAAATCAAAATGTCATGCGGTACCAGGTCAAACACTTCACAGAAGTTTAAGTATATTACATCAACAGTATTACTTTTATCATCCAAACTTATAATTTCATCAAAAAAAGTTTGACAGGGATCTATTTTTCATAAACCCATGTTGTTTGGCATTAAATATATTACCCTCCTTTAATTCTTTATTAATCAAGTCCTGTATAAGATACTCCATTATCTTGTCCAGGATCGATGTCAGACTGACAGGCCTATAATTACTAGGTTTTGCCTCAGCACAAGGGGCTGGAATTGGTTACTTTTCAAGGTCCCTTTCAGCCCTATATTTCTGTTAATTACCTGGATCATCCTGTTTGTTCTTCTTAAATATTGGCAGGACATTAGTTTTCTGAAACTTCTCTGATGTTCCCAAACTTATTGAAAATCAAAAGTAATGGTCCAGAAGCTCCTCAGCAAGCTCCTTTAACACTCTTGGATGAAAGTTATCTGGACCTGCTTATTTAAACTGTTAAGAGTCTTTCTCCCTGGTTTACCAGTACACTGAATTAAAGCAGTGACCAGTGTTAATCTCTTCCAGAGGAAAACACTTCCCTGCTTCTTGCTTGGTGCTGTTGTGTTGTTGTTATTATTTTGTCCTCCAGTTAGGCCCAGTTTCTGACACACTGATTTTGATTCACTGATTTATGGTTTCACACTTTTCTTGTTGACCAAGCATGCTTAATACAGTCCTTGAGTTATATCAGTTGGCCTTTTTGTGTGTACTAATTCCGCCTTTCTGTCTCGTTTTTGTACCTTTCCCCATCAACATGCGTTATAATAGGTTATTGTGATATCTTATGAACTCATACTCACTTTTCACAGTTTTGGATAAATAAACTCGCAATTTTGGATAAATTTGTAGGTCCATCCTCTCATATATTACTTTGCAAAGTAGCATGCTCAGGAGACTCCATTCTATCATGATAGGCCTATTATCACCATGATTCAAAGACATGTGTTGGTCTATAGAAGACTACCAAAGGTCAAGTAAAGCATGTGTGCAGTGTAGTTGTGTCGCTCCCAGGATATTAGAGATACAAGGTGGGGGAGGCAATATGTTTTATGGGACCAACTTTGTCTCTGTCAATACAGAAGTTGTCCATCCCTTGTGGGGGTTTATTCTTTCATATTTTTCAGGATTTATAATTGTGTTGGTGTAAGACATCCCTAGTTTCGTCATCTGCAGGTATTTGAGAGGCCGTGAACCTCTGAAACTCCCTTGGCTACTGAGAATGTGTAATCCACATACTTTTGTCCTCATCAGTGATCAGCTCACATAATAGATGCTTATGTATCTGCTATTGCCATTGAGCTAATGAACCTAGTTCTTAACTGGAACAATAGAGAATAATGCTATTAGATCCAGAAATCCAGTCCCCACAGATGACCTGGGAGGGGGAGGAGTTGATCGGCAGGGCTGCAATAGGCGGGAGTTGCTGGGATGGGAAGGGGGGAGCTGGCTGCTAGTGGGTGCTAAGCACCTACTAATTTTTTTCAGTGAGTGCTTCAGCCCTAGAGCACCCACAGAATCAGCACCTATGCTGACTGGGATGGGCTTTGTAACATTTGATTTTTATGCCTTCACTTTATTATGAATTTTTTGTGTGCATAGTTACTCAAGCTTGCCTTGTTTCAGGGCTTTGTCCTTTGCTTTTGCGTTTTCTTTTACTTCGTTTTTAGACTATATAGTGACCTCAACCCGTTCTTCATGCACCCTACAGTCCATGCACTCAGTACCTCAACATGTTTTGCCCTGCTCTGTGTCTTATGACATCTACTGCATACGTGAATTCTTGTTTCTGCTGAAATACCTTGGGACTGTATGTCCCCTATCTGGGATCTCTTCATCCCTTCTTCCCCCCTACCCCCAATATGAAGACTCTTTGGCTCTCTCCTTTGCTGTTGGCCTGACCCAGCTGAAAGCCTCCTGTGCAGCTTTTGAGTTGAGTTGTGGTCTGTTGAGTTTCTTGGTGTCCAAAGAGCCTCATTATTCTGCAACACAACTATGATCTCCCCATCCTTACTCTTGACAACTCTGTGGCTGCTGAATTGTTAATAGATAAAAGCTATTACAACTTATTTAGGAGACATGGACCACTGACGAATGTTATGATATAGAGAGTTAGTTCACCTCTGTATTTCAATGAAACTCAATGAGTTTTAAACTTTGTGCATACAAAAAATAGACAAAGGCAGCTATAGGTATGCAGTCACTCTGGAAATCAGGCCACTTATTTAATTGCCAACTTTTGGTATCCATGTTGGAAACAATATTGACTATAATATGATAAGAGAAGTGGCATAAGTGTATCTTGCTGCAGTTACAAGGTACTAGGCAAACAGTATGTAACCAAAATTTAAACAAATTCTGTATGGCTCACTTTTTGTCTCATTTGCATCAGTGCAATCTCAAATGCAAATGAGTTTTACAGGCATCACAGTTCAATATTTTGGCCTGTGAGTCTAAGAGAGTTGTTTGGCCCAGCCAACTTCCATATTTATTTATTTATTTATTTATTTATCTATTTATCTATTTATTTATTTATTATTTTTATTTAAAATCACTTCAAATGTTTCTCAGGAAATATATTGCAAATAAAGCTCCAGCTAATATTCAGGTTGTAGCACCTCAGCAAGCGCTTTCACACAACATTGGAAAGTGCACACACAAAACCTGTGAAGAAAATACAGTAGGTTGTGTATATACTTCTCCCACTCATTGTTTTCAGTTTTTACTGTTTGTGTCAGAAGTTGTAGGATGCCCTAGAAATCAAGACTCTGCATGACTGTGAAACAAAGCCCTGATGGTGAAATTTTAAAGAACTCATTTCCCATTTTTCCCTCCCTATAGCTTTGGTTTGTTGAGAAGGCTTATCCAATTTAGAATACAATTGTACACATAAGACAAAGAGAGCTTAGTTTGTCAGTGAATGATTCTCATATTCTGTTCCATGAAGATCCATTCCTGCATGGAGCTGAGTACCTTCCAAAACATATGGTCAAATCAACGGGAGCTCAGCGCCACTCAGGATCAGGCCCAAATGCATTTATTACATGCAATGAGTTTCTGTTTAGCAGTCTTTAACTTGTTCTTTTTACTAGGGCCACATCTGAGTAGTACACATGTGGTCTGTGTGTCACAAAAAGAGGGCAAGGATAGATTTAAAAAATAAAGGTAATTTAAAATGCAATATTGTTATATCAGGACAGATTTCTTATAAGGTCTATGCTGTCAGAATCAAGAAGGGTTAGGGGTAGTATCAACAGTGTGGGGAGTGTGGAAAGAGGGGTGACCTGAAGGAGAAAGGCATTGGACATCAGATAGGGTTAATGGACCTCACACGTTCCATTGCTCACTTGACAACAGATCCCGAGAGGGGCCAGACTGGAGGGGTGGGCTGTTCAGCCTTGAATATTCAGGAGTTTTCAGGAAAGGGAAATGGGGCTCTGAGTCCTGAAAACCTTCCTCACTTGAGAGGTCTGTGAGGTGGTACGAAAAGGAGAGAAATGGAGTAGGGTACGGAGAACTCAGTGAAAGAAAGATGAAAGATGATGTGAGAGAGGGACCAACAAAGGAAAAGTGACAGTGGAAAGGAAGATATGTGGGAAGAAAAAGAGTGTTACCAAGTAGGGTAACTTGGAAGAGAGTAAAAGATGGGGCAGGAGGGAAGACTCAGGAGTCGGGATAGAGAGTCTGAGAGCCATAATGGGGAGAAAAATTATAGGAATGCAGGTTAAGTGTGAGAGAGAAGCAGAGAAAGAAAGATTGGGGTGGGGGGAAGCACCTGTCTCCTAAGCTCCCTAAATTATTTCCTCCAATAAACCTCTTGCTGGATGCGCCCTGTTCATATACTAAAACATGCATTCTTTCGCAAATGACAGAGTTAACTCCTCAGCTCATACACTCCTGACAGCAACTGTAAGGGGGGGAAATATTCAGCACAATTGCATATGTGATTTTAAAAAAAATCAGTCTAGCCTTAGGTGTGCAAAGATCTTACGCTCATCAAGTGTATGTAAGTATGTGTTTTAGAACTGGCACTTTACAGAGATAATTTTCCTTGTCAAAGCAAGCAAAAGCAATTATATAATGTAAACATTTGATTCACTTTCTTTGTGTAGACTGTATTTTTTAACCCCACATTCTTAGAAGCACCTTAATTTCAACGGGAAGCATCTCAGTTTGTCAATTCTCTCCACTAGCACAGTCTTGTGCCCACTGCAGCTAACAGGCGTTCAGTGTGTGCATCAAGGGGATAATATACAATTGGTGGGATGATCTCACAAATTGTTTACTAAGTCCCTATCCCAGCACTCAGCATCTTTGCACTGTGTGAAGAGGTTTTTAATTGAAAACCATATTTCCTGCATTCAGCACGCTGCACTACATTTTAATTTAATGCACTATGCAAAGAGATTTATTTATGGAGTAGATGCCCTCTGAAGAAAACTAAAACACAGACTCAAAGTGACCTTGCACTGGTTCATGTTATGGAGACCATTTGCTAATATTATCAGTAGTTTGCTGTGAAAATCATGGGTTTTATAGTGGTAATATTCACATTCAGGCACCCCCATGCTCTCCTAGTCCCTATGCTTTTCTTTGACATGGTGCCACACCATTGTTTTGAAGTTAAAATATGCAGCGTACCCTGTACTGCATGCAAACCAACAAGCATTAATGCAAACAATACAAAATAATGGTATTGACCTTGTTAACAAGGACACCCTCCATCGAGGAGTCACTTCCGACTACAATGGAGAGCTACTAAATGCCTGCTTTAGAAATGGAGATAATAATAATAACTGTTAACCGCTCCATCTAAAAATTGTCTATTCTAATCAAAGCATATCAGATGACTGTGCATGTATATAATAAAAACATTGCCATCAGCACACCAAGCCAGATACTATACATCTATGGAACTTCTTAATCACCCATCAGGTCAGTAATTAGGTTGCCAGTACTATGTGTTCAGTTACCGTTCCAAGGATGAAAGGAGGGTCAGTCCTGATCGCTTCCCAAGTTAAGGATTCCTCCTCACATGTATGGATTCTTCACAGATATGCAGAATAGAAGACAATTGCTTTGCCTCTGCTATGGTCCCAACTATGCACTGCAGAAACTATAGTCCACCTAACTAAATGCCAGTGTTCTGCTCTCGTCACAATAGGTGGCTATAATCTTGGTAATAACATCTGTTACACAGCCCAAGACTGTTATTTAGGGTGAAATCTACTCGTGTGCGGAGGAGGCTAGCCCAAGGATTTTGCACTTCTTAAACCCAGGGCATAAGTGATGAATTGACTTTGTGCTATGGCCCTTTGCAGAGTGCTGCATTTCACCCATAGGGAGGAATGGAGTGGTGAGCATACGATTCTCACGCGAGAATGTGTTTGAAGTGCTCTGGCATTGTTGCCTCTGCTGTATATAAACCCACTCCAACTTTCTCCATGTAGCTGGCATATTGCCTAGTTTTGCAGACAAATGTCAATCTGCCAAACATCTTCCATTTGCATTCCAGCCTATTTCGGAGACCATCCAAACTAAACAAAAAATGAAAGGGGAGAGGCAGTGACTTGTTGAATTTCCTTCCTTGATCCCTTAGGGAAAGGGGTTTGTTTTTCACAGCCACCACCATGAAGAATATATGAATGGGAGGGTGAAAAAGAGGCAGAAAAATTCCTTTAAATCTTAAAACTGTCAGGAAGCTGAAAAGGGTAGAGCAACTTTTCAGCTGACTATGTAGGAGCTGCTGGAAATGCTAAGGTTTCTGAGAGATATTCAAAGGCCATCCTTTTTTTATTCTGTATTCTTCAGGTATGGGGCATAGATTCTAGTGAATACAAAAATGGGTAGCTTGGAATGTGTGTTTTTGAATGTATTAATATAGAGAGTATTAATGTGTATAAATTCAGATTTCAGCTTCACTACCTGGCACCTAAAGAAGGGACAGATATTAGGGTACTCCTATGGACATGTTCAGTTTGACCCACGAATGGCTTCAGCTAAAAGTGGTGTAGCATCTAGTGCTCTGCAAGAGTGTTTAGGAGATGCGAGAAGGCACTTCCCCATGCAACTCTACACAAGACCAGCTATAGTGTGGCTAGGAAGCAAAGTCACTGATCCATGTGCCAGTGTCATTAGCCAACCCAGAGGGGGTGGAGCTAGCACACCACAGACCTGCCCCCCCCTCCTACAGCAGCCATTGGATTTTGCCTGGTTCAGTGGGGACCCCATGCTCCACTTATTTTAAGAGTGGTAGAGTTTGTTCTGTAGTGTGAGGTCCCAGGAACGAGCCAGAATTCCTTCTGGGGCTCTCACTGCAATCGTCTATCTGCGCCTACGCCCAGTGAAAGGTTGTGCCTCAAAGGTACAAACTAGATTTGGATACTGCTGAGTTAACAGGCAGGATCTGGGGCAAGTCCTCATTCTTTTATAAAGACAGCCAAGGTACATCTACACTGCAATTAAAGACCAGTGGCATGGCCGCGGGTGGCCCAGGGCAGTTGACTTGGGCTCAAAGGGCTTATGCTGCAGGGCTACAAAATTGCAGGATAGATGTTTGGGCTTGGGCTGGAGCCTGGACTCTCAGAGTCTGCCCCTTTGGGCGGTGTCAGAGCCTGGGCTCCAGCCCAAGACTGACCATCTACACAAGGGGTAGGGCAACCTATGGCACGGGTGCTGAAGGCGGCACACAAGCTTGTTTTCAGTGGCACTCACACTGCCCGGATCCTGGCCACTAGTCTGAGGGAATCTGCATTTTAATTTAATTTTAAATGAAGCTTCTTAAACATTTTAAAAACCTTATTTACTTTACATACAACAATAGTTTAGTTATATGTTATAGACTTATAGAAAGACCTTCTAAAAACATTAAAATGTATTACTGGCACGTGAAACCTTAAATTAGAGTGAATACATGAAGACTCGGCACACCACTTCTGAAATGTTGCTGACCCCTGATCTACACTGTTATTTTTGTACTGCAGACTGATCTCACTTAGCCCTGGCTCTGAGACTTGATGCAGCATTTTTTATCATAGTGTAGGCATACTCATAGTATCTGCCATGAAAAACAGCACCCAAGTTTTAGCAGGATTGTAGGAATCATACAGGTGTCCGATATTCTAAATTAATAGATACCCTGTAAATGCATTCTTAGGAAAATTTGTACAAAAAGACTCTAAAGGAAAGCAGCTTGATTCTCTGCCTCTAATAATTAAAATATCAATTAGCATCAGTTAAATATATTATACAACCTCCGACCACTATAAGGAAAAATTATTACATTACAAACCCACATCATAGAAGCCAAACCAAACCCACGTGCTACCAGCAACTAAATGAAGTGACTTCCTTCTTAAAAGTACCATAACACATGTCTAATTAGCTAATTAAGTTACAAAATAAATAATTATCCGGTATAAGAGTGAGAGGAAGAAAGGAGGAGAAAAAAGTTAAAAGGTTACACACAGCCACATTGTTTTGCTCTGGAAAGATAACTAAATTGTTATACCAGGAACTCTCCAGCTTTATTTGTGCTTTTCATTCAGAGTTGTCTACTGAATGGTTTGTTAATTACATGTATCCACTGGTAATGGCAGAGTTGTTAACTGTGATCGCTCTGGGTGATGAACAGTCTCTATCTCTTCCACCCTCGCTCCATTTTCTTGTCAGTCTGAAATTATACAGACAATTTCATAACGGGGGAGGAAGCTTTTGTTGCCAGAGGCTAAACTTTGACTTAGGAGAATGGAGTTTCAATTCCTGGTTCCTCTACAGGCTTTCTTTGGGGAGTCTGGGGCAACTCATTTAGTCTCTGTGCCTCAGTTTCCCATCTATAAAATAAGGATAATACTTTCTTTCTCCCAACCTTGTCTGTCTTGATTTTTTAAATTGTAACCTAGACTGGTTTACTATTTGTATGTAGAACATCTCGCCCAATGGATCTCCGATATCAATCTGAGCCATATATATGCTTTGAGAACAAGAACAATAAGAATAATAAACAAACAGCCTCCTTAGAAGCAGAGTGGAGCGTGGATGAAATTTAGAAATGTGGACCTTTACAGTGTAACTTTTGACATCCTGTCTTGACATTAAGAGGCTGTAATACTAGGACTTGAGCTGGATATATGAACACAGGATCTATACCGAAGCATTTGTCCACTAAACCACAATTACCAGCCTTACATTGCAAGCCTGAATTATCTTCTTATAGCACTTATTTTGATTTGGCTTTAATGAATTGACTATGGTAAATAGATGCATATGAAGACATAGATTTCTCTTAATAAAATAGGGCACTCAAATATTATGGTAAAATGTTTAGCCAGGTAGTGAGCTCATGCACTTACCTATATTCATTCATCTGAGTACTGTATGTTTTCTCGAATATCCCCTAGTGCATATCTGGCAAGATCTCAAAACATTCTTAAAGCAAATTGTCTTTGGTCAATAAATACCAGAACAGAAGTGTCCTAGAGGAGAAGATTTATGATATGAGCAATACAAACACATCCATAAATCAGGACAAGAACACTTTCAGGTAGCACAGTTGGCATTTATGCAAATCTTAGTAAAGGCAAGAACATATGTATAGGACTTTGACTGATTCCTTTCCTTTTGATACCTCAGATACAGTGCACCAATGTAAGGGCTAGTTTACAAACAAACAAACATTCACAAAACTCAGTTTAAGGCCCAAATTAAACTGTATTGTTTCATCTCCAAATGACATTTTTTACTCTTCCTCAATTTCAAAGATCTGATGCCCTTTGATATTTTTGTGCTATATTTAAAGACATCAATAGCATTTTATGTAGGTCCCATTCTTAATCCACTGCACTCTTGTATTTTAAGGGAAGGCTGATGAACATGTGACATGTACAATAAATTGTTCTGCTTTTCTGTTTTGTGTATTCTTTTTTTACCCTGGAACATCGCAGTTCTTATGACCTCAGCTCTGTGAGTAGTTATGGCACAGTGGGCAAAAACAACAGAAAAGTGTGTGTGGGGAAATGTACCAAGAGTGATTTTTTTGGTCCTGAAAAAAAATTAAAATAGATTAAATGTGTGTAGCGTGCACTCACTAAATCCTGCAAGGAAAATAACATGATGATCTTGGGATGTAGCAATCACACTGAATATTGTGGAATATAATTCAGAGTAACAGTATGCTCGGATGTGGATGGGACTGAAGCAGGTGTGCATGTTAATGCACAAACCTTGTGGGCACCACGGACAAGATCTACAGTCCCAGCATCTCCCAAGATTTCTTAAACTTTGTGTTATCACCATGTGATACATGGTTATGAAGTAGAGCAGTCACATGACATCCTTATATGTTACTACTTGTGGGTAATTGTCTTTTCCTGTCAGAATCAAGTAACTTCCTCTTTGCTATCAATGTGTGTCTAATGGCTACATCATGTCAGTGCTGCACCGGTCTGACATATGCATTAGATGCACTGACAGTAAACAGGAAGTTATCCAAAGTTATTAGGCAGGAAAAATTCAAAGAAGCCTGTCGCATTTACACTGCAAAGCTGATAACATCTCAAGGATCTTTTTGTTGTTGTTTCCTGATGCTGAGAATTATAAACATACATACTAAAGAGCTTTGTTTTCATTATTTGTAAAAGGAGAAAAGATGAATAACTGCAAAACTCTCGCTCCAAAAAGTGAGAGCTTGAGTCCACTGAAATCAATGTCAGAATGCTCATTGATTTCAGTAGAGACACCTCATATCTTTAATACCTCCCCTACTGCTGGCTTCTTACACCACTGAAGCCAATTCAAACTGCCTTCTTATTCCCCGATCAATTAACATGGCCCAGTATATCTGTAGTTCTCTGAAGATGTTTCCTGTGATATTTGGAGGGCAAAAGTCTACTACTTGCTCCTCCAGAAAGACAGGATGAGGAAGTGGGGCAGCCTTCAGACAAAGTTATGGAACATGGGAGAGATTCCAGAGGACTGGAAAAGGGCAAATAGAGTGCCAATCTATAAAAAGGAAAATAAAGACAATCCGGGGAATTAGACCAGTCATCTTAAAAGATAATGGAAACAAAGATAATGGAACAAATAATTAAGCAATCAATTTGCAAATACCTAGAAGATAATAAGGTGATAAGTAACAGTCAGCATAGATTTGTCAAGAACAAATCATGTCAAACCAACCTAATAGCTTTCTTTGACAAGGTAACCAGCCTTGCGCATGAGGGGGAAGCAGTAGATGTGATATATCTTGACTTTAGTAAGGCTTTTGATACAGTCTCACATGACCTTCTCGTAACCAAACTAGGGAAATACAGTCCAGATGGAGCTACTATAAACTGGGTGCATAACTGGTTGGAAAACCATTCCCAACAAGTAGTTATCAGTGGTTCACAGTCAAGCTGGAAGGGCATATCAAGTGGGGTTACACAGGGATCAGTTTTGTTCAATATCTTTATCAGTGATTTAGATAACGGCATAGAGAGTACACTTAAAAAGTTTGCGGATAATACACCCTGGGGTGGGTATGGGTGAATTGCAAGTACTTTGGAGGATAGGATTAAAATTTGAATTTATTCTTATTGAATTTCATCCTATTTTCTTCAGACCATTTCAGAGTATTCCTCTTATGAAGGAACAATCAGTTGTACACATACCAAATGGGAAATCACTGCCTAGGAAGGAGTACTGCAGAATAGGATCTGGGGGTCATAATAGATCACCAGTTAAATAAGAGTCAACAGTAAAACACTGTTGTAAAAAAACAAAACAAAACAAAAAACATAATTCTGGGATGTATTAACAGGAGTGTTGTAAGCAAGACTCGGGAAATAACTCTGCTCAACTATGCTCTGATTAGGTCTCAACGGGAGTATTGTGTTCAGTTCTGGGTGCCACATTTCAGGAAAGATGAGGACAAATTGGAGAAAGTCCAGAGAAGATCAACAAAAAATGATTAAAGGTCTAGAAAACATGACCTATGAGGGAAGATTGAAAAAATTGGGTTTGTTCAGTTTGCAGAAGAGAAGACTGAGAGGGGACATCTTGACAGTTTTCAAGTACATAGAAGGTTGTTACAAGGAGGAGAGAGAAAAAGTGTTTGGCTTATTCTCTGAGAATAGGACAAGAAGCAATAGTTTTAAATTGCAGCAGGGGCAGTTTAGGTTGGACATTAGGAAGAATGCCCAGATAAAGGAGTCAGTCCCAGGTCCACAAAACAGGAACCACCATTGCAGGGTTTGTGGGGAAAGGAGGGTGTTGCTGTCCAAACCCCCTTTCTCCACAACCTCCTATCTGCACTGGCTTAGAGAAATGTACGCTTGCCGGTTTTTGCATCCTCGGGGTCATGGTTTCTGTGGGTGCTGTTGAACTCATGAACTCACACTAAAGCTAGCCCATCTTGAAAGGTTGATTCAGATAAGCCAAAAGTTTCTCTCTTTATCCAACTCTGAATCAAATCTCTTTGGTCTGGAAATCCTAGCGGCTTCAAGCTCTTTCACAAAATGTCCAGGAATTTGAGTTTGGACCAGCCAAAATACTTTTAAAAACAACCTGCTTCAACAATATTTCTCTTTCCAGTCCCAGTGAATTCAAGAACAGTAGAAACATCCAGAAATGTTAACGATCAGTGCTTCAGGTTGCTTTAAGATCTGAGTCAGTTCTTTGCATGATTAAGGTTGGGTATAGTAGTTTGAATTAAACCATCTTCTCACTGTTTTGAGCTTCACTAACTGTCATAAAATGGCCAAACCTTTTTCTTTTTTTCAAAGTTAGCATAAAAAACAAGTTATGCTCCTGGATTGAGATGTGGTGTGCCAACATTCACCCTGGAGCTAATTTTTTTATGGCTGAGTTATATAAATCTGAAAAATAGGTGGTGATATGTAATGTAAACACCAGCAGACCTTGAACTATAGCTTTGCAAAGGGTGTTGCTTCCCTTAAAGGACTAAAGATTAATCAAACAGAAGTCCTTCTTCATAGTAGTTAATGTTAACTGGAGTATAATGCAGTCCAGTGGATAGGATCTAGGAATGAGAATTGGAAGACCTGAGTTCTCTGTATGGCTCTCCTTGCTGTGTAGCCTTAGGAAAACTGCTTAATTATCCTTCACTTCAGTTTCCTTATCTCTAAAGGTCTTGTAAAGGTCTTTGAGATCCTTGGATGAAAAGTGCTTTGTAGATTCTAAGTACTCTTTGTCAGCATGCGTGCTTGCTGTCCAAACCCTTCCTCAGACTATTCATTGTGAAATTGGTTGCCTGCAAAGCAATATAATATTTTGGATTTCTTTATGCGTTTCTCCTCTCTTTTAAAACTTTCTAAAAATATACAGAAGGTAAAATTCATCCCTGACCTAATTCTACTGAAAATGATGGAGTTACTCTGGGAATGAATCTGGCCAAGAATCTTAAATGAACATATGGTGAATTTTGAATATTCTGGTGCAGATGATAGTACAAAAATAATGACGTTTCCCTCTCAACCTGCTTTCCATTTCTGTGTCTCCAACTTTCATGAATCAGACTTACAGTACATGCAAGTTAGCTAAGTGTAGGTAGCATCTCCCATATGACCCAAAGGTTAAGTGCTGTATTCATGCTTATGTGTTTTTCTGAAATGGTTTACAAAAGTCTGCTTTTAATCTCTTGTAATTTGTGCAGAAAATAAAGAAGTGCAAATTTCTTTATTAAGCCAAAAACAAAAGGTTTTCAAGGTCACATTTATGCTGTAAGGGTAGAGAATATAAATTATATAAGGGTATTTCAAAAAGGGGAATAAAGACAGCTTAAAATATTAAGGTCTTTCCTTCCCTTTGCCAGCCTGAGGTTTCACTTTTTATCTTGTTAATATGCTGTCATTTCTTTTTAAATAGCTCATGTAAACTGCAATCTTCACTGGATTTTTTTTTTTGAAAGAACAAATGCAAAAAGAGTAAAGTCCTGATTTTCCTTTACTCTATGGCCTCTTCATCTACCCACTCTAAGAGAGTGTGAAGGGGCCTTAATGTCAATTAGAACCAGGCCCTAAGTGTAAGGAATAAAAACCAAAAGATATGTCCACGTCTGTTTAAACTGCTTGGGTCACAATTATTGAAGCCAGTGATCATGGCTGATTTTATTGTAAACATGAGCTTGCTGCTTACTGAGACTCAATTAAACTATGTTTTCTTTCCTTTAATGATTTTTCACCCAAAAGAGAAAGACCTAGTTAAATGATTCACATTGATACTATGAAACAAATTTAACAGAAAATGAATCAAATTGAACGGAGTAAGTAAAATGTGTTTAATGATATCCGTAGAACAAAGAATACGACTACATAAAAGTGCAGTTGGTTAAGTAAATCAATTAACCATTTTCTGCATCCAGTTAAATAATGAGCCATCTTGTACTAAATTCATCAGAAACAAATGTTTTCTCTGTAATTAACCAGAGTGCTCAGAGAATTTTCCTTAGTATGGATTAACCACCATGTTGTTTCTTCCCTTGCTTCTTCTTTTCCCTCCCTACTCTAAATCCAGACTGATTTTTTTCCCCCTTCTGTGCCCTTTCAGTTCATTTTTATAGTTAAAAGCTTAACTTTGCACCACTGAGAATATCTCATTGTTTTTCAGTTCTTCATACACGAATAGCAACGTACCTAAATATTACTGTAGACTTAGAGTTCAGTGACTTCTAGAAAATCCAGCAGCATATTTAGCAGCACAGGATCTCAGTTAGGATTCAAAGCTTAGATTTCATCATATGTGGGAGAACACAGTGGTGTCTGGGGGACTTACGCCACCTTGATAATATTTATAGTTTTATATTTCATGAAACATTTCCTCCCTAACTTTAACCCATTGTTTTTCAAGGTGAGTTTAATTTAGAATATTTATGTCCTTTCTAGCTACATTGAAGTCTGTACTCTCTCCTTCTCTTTATTTTCCTTGCACCTGGGTCTGTGGGAGAATATGGGGAAGAGGGAGCTGTGCCAGCAACCCAGAACTTGTGTAGTGCCAGAGCCAATCAGAATCTCAACCTACCAAGTTCTGTTGTGCCCTCAGTTTTTGAGTTTGTGCAAAAAAAGTTTACGCATCCCTCTGGAAAAAATTTAGCCCAGTCACGCCTCTCTTCATGTTTCACAGCTTGAGATCATTCAAATTCTTTTCGATATCTACCAGTCCCCCCACAGTGAACAAATCCAGAGCAGTTCAAGTTGTGGTTTGAGTGAGTATTGAGTAAAGCTTGAGCTTGTTTTCAGTAACAGACCCATGTGTCCATATTGTACCTTCCCCGGGCATGAAAAAAGAACTTCTGCCACAGTCACTTTGGACTGTATCTGTATGGTCCAGGATATCCCTGATGGTTCATCTGTACCACTTCCTTACTGCTGCTGTTCCAAGAAGCTTTACCGACACTCCAATTCTCTTAAGGCCAGAGGTCTTTCTCCTGCCTCAATGACCTTATTGTGGCTTTCTTTGGTTTAATCAGGAATTTGGCCTATGAATTTAAACTGGGCTTGCATTTATGAATTCTTCTTATGAGCTTTCTAATTTCTACTGGGTGGTGGGAGGATGGGTTGTTAAAATAATTATTTGGGGGCAGTTATTACTGTGGGTCAGCGAGGCCACACTCGTGTGAGTTTTGTATTGCTTATGTTACTTTTTTGTAAGTGCATCTTGACTTGGCCTAGACCACTTAATAAATAAATAAGACCTCAGCCATCATCAAACATGTTGCAATCAGATCTTAGCTGATGCTGATGAGGCAGAACAAGATCTGGCTTGATCCTCTCTATTTTTGGCTCCTTTTACAAAGTCACGTTTCTATCCATAATCACACTTAAAAAAATCTGTTTGTTTTAGAACCAAATCCTTTCAAAACTCACAATCTGTATCAAATCTGTCCAAAGACTCAGACAGGCTCCAGATGTGCAACTACCACATGGTAAATTTTACTGTTCAAGGGGCATATAGGGTAGCAGAAGCATCAGGATCCATTAAACTTGGAGCATATTACATTATGGATGTGTCTTCCTGCTGGACTGAAAACCTCAGCAGAAGAGTATGTCAGACCAGCCACTTACAGGTGTTTGCACACATTTCCTAAGCAGTAAAGGAGAGGCTTAATGTTACCTAGTGTAAGGTGTGGCATTTTGCTATACACTGCTTTTAGAAGACAAATTCAAAATGAAGAGAGCAAGGAATCATCTATGTCCTGTCTCCTACTCTGGCCTTGGGGGATGCCATATAGAACCATGCAGTCTGAACTATGGGCAGGTAAATTGCAGAGAAAACTTGCTTACCTATCTGCCTATTGTTCTCTGTGTCTTTGCCCTAGCATTATAGATACCCACGAAAATGGAAAGTTTTGACTAGATTCATAGCGCCATTTTCAGCCTTGATATAACAGAGCACAATTCCAGTGAAGTTAGTACAGTTGTAGCCATTTATACTAAAGTTGATTTTCCATGTTAATAAGACAGAATAAATATTAGAATAGAATAAACCTTGATCAGGTTTAGTGATGTTAAATAAGTGTCTGGGAATAGTTACATGAAATGGAGGAATAACTATGGGCACTATATATACCATTAGTTGACACCAGCATGGTTGACAATAGGAAGAGAAACACCTCCTAAGGTCACAGTAATACAGCCATGTGCTTATGACAAATTTGCCATTAGAAATATGTGGTTTTTCCAGAATTATTTGCTACTTTGATGTGGAGAACTTTCTATTTTTCTTTTTCTGGGTGATGTTGACGTCTTTATTCTTATACAATTACTCATGCTACATATCCAGGCTGCTGATTTTTGTTAAATACTTTTGAGAGTCACTCAAACTAACATCAGAAATCACCAAGTATTATGAAAGATGAAACCCTACATAAGAAGGTAGAGCTTCAGGGAGCCCAGACTCGAAGCCCCCATAGAACTAACGCCTGTACTAGCCATTTAATAGATCCCTCTCTAATTCATAGCAATATTGCTTATCTAGCATTCACTTTTCATCTGCTTTGAATCCACAGCTGTCAGTGGAGTCTTCAATATGTTCTGATTAAATTCTCACTGAATCTCAATGGGTTCCCCTGTTTCTTCGCACTGAGAGAGAAGAGAAAGAGAAACCAGCAAAGTGGTCGGAAATCTTTTGCCAAACACAGATGGCATACTGATTGCTTTTTCAGCCTACCTGTGTCTATCTGTGGAGTTGCAGATGTTCTGGACATGTGCATGAAGAATTCTAATCCTAGCATAGCATTCACCAGCATAAGAATTTCCATCTAAGTCTTAATATTAAACTCATCATCTCATCATAGAGTTCTGAGAAATAAATAAAAATATTTAGGGTTTTTCTCTGGATAAATGCATGGTTGTGTGTATCTCTCTATACATGGAGATAAACAGAGTGGGAGAGGAAAATGACTCTAAAATTACACAACAGTTTGAATTTTAAAATTAACGACAAAAGCAGTTACAGTGCTTTGATAATGAACAAAGTGTATGAATGTGAAAATGCTGAGTCCATAAAGAGTAAAAGATAGTTTCACCTCATAGTGTCTTAGGATGCTCCGCTACCTGTCCCTTTCTTATATACAGCATTTTCCTTCTGAGCCCAGGTTTCTAAATAGCTTTTGGCAAGCCTAGTCCATTTAGTTCAGTATTCCCTTCCCAGAAAAGGCAACATCTGATGAATCAGAGGAAAGTGAAACCTCCTCTCCACGCACTTACCAATTGTGCATTTAGTACATGGAGGAAAAATTCCTTCCCAATTGCTGTAGGTGATCATTTTATAGTGTTAAGCATGAGATTTTATTACCTGTATAGTAGCTTAGATAGCTTCAAATGGTGTTGGTTGTCATGAAACATCCAACCCTTTTAAAAATCCAGTCATAGTATTTGACTCGCTGTATGATGGCACTCAATTCCATGTCATGTCTATGCACTGTGAAAATGAGAATGTCTTTTGATTGGTGTTACATATACCATATACAACCTTTAATTTAATGGAGAAGATTTCCTCATCCCTGTTCTATTATAAGATAGAGTACAAAGAAAAGGGAATGAACAGTTTTTACTAATTCCCTTCATAAACAGCAATTCTTCAGTCAAGTCCACCCCAATTATTCTCCTTTCTAGGCTAAATTATTTATGTTTGTTGCAGTCTTTCAACATGTAGAATTAATAGGTCAGATCCCTGGGTGTGGCGTGACTCCTCTGTGCTACATCACTGCTAGAATTTGGCTGTGAAATCAGTTCAACTGGCCACAAGAGTTTCATGCCAGTGTCGCTCAGAATAACATAGCAGTTCCTGCAGCACACTTGCTGCCACTATAGGCAAACCATTCATAGCAAAGGGATGATAGTCAAGGCTTTCACCCCACTGATCCTCAGTGCTATTTTGGGCATTTGGAGTTGCTGGCAGCCGGTGTAATTTAAGGCAACCTTTATGCTTCTTTAACTTGTGCCAGGGAACCACCCCTGAACATTGCTAGGAGTGGGGGAATGCAAAGATGAGCTTTACATCATCTCCTTTCACAGCTGTCTTTGGTCTGCCTCTCCCACATCCCCACCCCTGATCTCCACTCCAGACACTGTGGTGGTAGAGGGTCTGTTCCAATGTGAAAATCTTTACATCCTTTAATTAATATGTTTTTTTTTTACTGAAAGCTTTATGAGAGTGTTGTCACGGCTGAGATTCCTGCTCATCTACCCTGTAACTTGGCAGCATTTAAATGCATGCTAAACAAAATTATCTCTCTTGCCCATCTCAAATATATATGAGCTAGTTTATAATAACATTGTGCCTCCCAGGGTGCGATGATACTCTGAGATATCACCACCCATACAATGGTTGAAGGCCCTTGAATTTTAGCCACATGCCTAATCATGTGTTTTAATTCTTTCCAAACACTGTGTTTTTGTAGATCTCAGCAATTCTGTACTTGTTACAATTAATATGGTTACTGATCTACCTGATATCATAGCTGGCATCAATGAAACAAACCATTTGGTCAGGCTAGACAGAGCTTCACCATGACTGCAGTCATCAGACAGTTAATTTGCTAAATTACTGGCAAATTTATTCATTGCTTCCTTCTGTTGTTTTCTGCAAAGTGTTAATGCAACTCCAACCTGTGGCAATCCTCTGTTTTGGTTCTTCCTAACCTTGAAGCTCACTGTTCCACCTGGGTGCATTTTCACCAGTTTTCCAAACCATCCCACTCCTCAAAGGAAAGAAACTGTATTTTCATTTATAATCACGCACTTATTATCATGTCAATTTTCGGGCATTCTCAATTAATCCCCCCCACTGTTCCCTTTCTTCAGACTTCAGACTTGGTTACGCCCAAAGTTCTACCTGCTGCTGTCCCCTCCTCCACACAATCTAGGTAGGGTGTTAAAAGTGTTTTGATATGAAAAGTAATTTTCATATCAGAAAAATGGAGATGATTATTTTATTAATAACTCACGATATAGTGATGTAGGGCTTGTTCCTGCAATCACCGGTTACTTCTCATCTATATGAATGCACTTCTATACTGCTCTGCTAGTGTAAAGAGGCTTATAGTAAATTATATTTACACCCACGCTAAGTCCTCCTTATAGAGCCAGAGTATAAATGCAAATTGATCCATGAGGGCTTACTCCTAAACGTAGTCCCAGAAAAGGTACTGGGCCTGATACTCCTTACCTTTACACCAGTGTAAACCAAGAGTCAATGGGTCTGATTCTCACATACACTAAGGCCTCTTTACACTGCTCTAGAGTAAATTATATTTACCCTGCCAGGGCAGTGCAGAGGGCCCTTGCTGTAAATGAGAATCAGGCCCAATGACATCGCTTAGGCACAAATGAGAGGAGAATAAACCCCCTAGGGATCACTCCCTGTAATAACTGTTGGCAGGAATGGGCTCTTAGATCATAAACTAAGAAAACTTGCTTTCACTGGAATCCTGCCGATCTCTATCTTCTTATAATGTTTATTATCAAATAAACCAACCTAGACACTCTTTAATTGAAGTTTAATCCTTTCACTTTTAGAATTAACTCATTACCTTTACTTGATGGAGATCCAGGAGTTGTAGATGTTTAATAATTACATGTTTTTACAAGTAAAAAAACCCAACACTTTCAGACTCATTCTGGTTGCAGAGATGAGAGCGTTTGAGACTTGGCTTTGCTTGAGAAAAGGCAACTTTGCTAGAGCTGGGCAAAATTACCTCAGATTATTTTTCCATAAATGTATACTCTGAAAGAAAGTTGAATTCTCTTTGCCTGCGTTCACTTTCAGTGGATGTTCCAGCAAACAAGTTTATAGACTGGAATGTATAGCAAAATGGTGGGTTTTAAGTGAATGCTAAATAGTGTTTACAAAGAGTGAAATTTGATTTGTAAATTGTTGTAATTATTATTTCTTAATTATTTATGCATTTTTATTTAGAACAATATGCTCTCTGAGTGCCTGCTAATTATTTAAAATACAGAATCAAATCCACATTTCAGTCACCTCATCCTTTCTATCAGGCAGCAGTTTCCAATACAAATAACAACACTCCAGCATATTGGCCTGTATTTCAGTGAACTCTGTTTTTTCTCAAAGGCCAGGCAAAATGAAAAAACCCTGCAGCATGCCTTGAACACTGAGAAATCCAAACAATTTTGGACCAGGGCCAGAGCCTTGGGTCCCTCATGAGGAATGCCTTGTCAGCCACCCCTTTCTCTTATATCTAAGGGGATCTAGCATCAGTGCAACTGTTGCAATGTGTCACCTGTTTCTATTGTGGTAATATGCCAGGTGTATTTCAGACACACCGAAAGACACAGTCTCTGTTCCATAGAGCTTACAGTTTGAAAGACTACTTGCACTCCAAACTGATTCAAAGAAATTCGTCATCTGACCTATGTCTCCAATCAAAACTTGAAGTGTGAATGTCGAACACTCACAGTGAAGTGCTCATGAGCAACCTACAGACTGAGACTTATGTGTGGAAATAATTCAGTAAATGTTTTCCAATATCACATAAATCCAAGTAAAACATAAACCAGTGAACCGGAACAGTGAACAGGAAAAAGCAAATTTCATGAGTTAAATTAATTGCTACAGAATATTTGTTCAGTTCTATCACTTACCCCAAAAGAGCAGGGTTTTGGTGTATGGTGGATTGTATTCTGTAGTGTCTGCTGCTTTAAAAACCTATCTTCAAGAGTAGTGTTTAGGTTCTGAAGCTTGCTATTGAGGTCACTTATTGGGGTGTGCCCAACCACTTGAGTTGGGTGAAAAACTGTGACATTTTAAAAAATATTTTGAGTGAAAGTTTTCTCACATTTTGGAAAGGGTTGACCAATTGTACCCAGAACTGCTATGGAACAAGCTTGTTTCTTGCCATATGTGCTCATGCAGATGGGTAAATTGTCCCCCCTTTCTCCTCTGCATGGGCTATCTGCCCAGTGCATTGGAGCACAAAAGGGGAGCTGCCTCTGCTTAGCTACAGGCAGGTGGGCAGGTTATGGCTTTACCTCCCACCATACCAGTTATCAAAGCAGACCCGAGCTGGACTTGTGACTACACATTGCCCCATCCTGTGGCCTGGGAATACACACTAACCAAGCTTGGAGGCACATTTCTCTGCCTGGAGTTTATCAGGATTACCAGGACAGTAAAGTATGGAGCTTAAATTTGTTTTATAGCTGTAGCTGGAAGTTTCATCTGAACTTCCTCATCAGACTTTGATTTTCCACTTCACCTTAAAGGGACACCATCAATTAATGTAAGTTGCACATTCAGATTTTTATTAAGCTACCAGAGACAATTTCACCTGTTGTTTTCAACTGAACCTCAAAAAAACTTTCCTCCTGTTTTCCAGTGATTGCTGCAATGTGACATTTATCAGCAGCTTTAAAGGCTATGGAGCACATTTTCAACTGATGTAAATGATCATGGCTTCACAATGGAGTTGCGACCATTTATACTAGCTGAGGCTCCATCCCTCCTTACGTAAATGATGGATCTCTCGGTGCTGAGGTGTCACAGCTCATACTTGAGACAAGCTGAGTTGCAAGTCCTGTGAAAATGGTGGTCACAAAGTTTGCTGTTACCAGCCATTCTTTTCAGCTAAGTCTGTCTGATTGCACTAATTAGCTGTGCACATTATAAAAAGTCATTTAGGTATAATAAGAATGATTTTTATAAAATGCCAAGGAAAACAAATTTGTGTTTTAAACTGTTTCACTCTAATAACATATTTTTAACTCTCGTTAAATCCCCCAGTTCTAGAGAAAAAAAACCCTTTGGATTAGAATCACCTATAACTGGGAATGCTAAACTGGTTATGGAAGTGTGGAAAGTAACAGAACATTTAATTTTAATTTTAAAAGTTTAATTTTAAAATTATTCTAGAGGGTTAACTCTTGAGAGCTTATCTGCAACTCCCAGCTTATGCCTTCACAAAATTCTAGTCACACATGTAAACTGAATTATGCAGGTCTTGTCAACAACTGCCTCAAAAGGGTATAACTGGTAAAGAGGAATAAGCAGGGAGGGGAGAGGTAAAAGTATGTGTTCATCCTTTTAGAAAAGGGGAAAAGACGTCTTTTATCCAGTGTTTGAGAACCGCTTGTAGGGGTCAGAACATTTGTACTACTATGTCAAACCTAAGACAAAAGACATTTGACTGAGAGGATAAACAGATGTAAATGCCTAAATGGCAGTTGTTGGCATCTGTCCAAAGGTTACGGTTGTTCTTCCAAAGGTTGAGCTGATTAGACAACTAAAACAATGTCCTCTTCTTTTTGTTGATTTCCAACCTTACTCTGCTTCTTTTAGAGTATTTATATTCTGAAAGACAATGTACATAAAAAAGTAAAGTAAATAAAGGCAAAATGAGGAGATTAGACCACATTCCAGCATGTCTGAATCTCTGTCCTCTCACAACCTTCTATAGAAGGAGAACACAACAGTTGCTGGGGGTGGGGAATCAACCTGTGTGTCTTGGTGCTGCATTGAAATACACCCAGAGAGATCTATAGCAGAGATGTATATGGGTCTGATTCTGCTCTCCCCATACACTAGATTAAATCAGGAGTAATTCTAAATTGGTGTAAAAGCCAGAGTAAAATTTCAGGCCTAGATTCTTTACTAAGGGTATGGCCAAGATAGTTAGTGTGATCTTGGAACAATTAAAAAAATTAAACCTTTGAGATATATCAATCATTGTACATTGTGTTTGGACTGGTGGGCAGGGAATTTAAATATGTCATTACAACTTGACTCTTCCCTCTTATGCATTCCATTTATATTCCAAGGTGAATATATACTGTATGCTAAATATTGTAAGTAATGTAATACATACTGTTCTTTTCTACTATCAATACCATGGTATCTAAGAAACTATAGTGCGAGCCATTAGGTATCAATCTCTTATACTATTCTTAGGCAAGATGGGCTAATTCTTCAGGGACTAATCCAATTCTAGAGGCTGCTCAAGTTAGAATCTGCATGGTCAAACTGCTAGTTTCACTGTCCAAAATGTGTGGAGTGCAAAAAACTATACAACAGGCCCTTGTGTTATGACCTGTGCTCTGTTCTGCAAAGCCAGTGATTCTGGCTAGTGGGACATTCTCCAAGAGCTGCAGAACCAGCGTAGATTGGAGGAAGTTGGAGGTGTCTGGGAACTAAGTTGTATTGCTATTCTCTTTCTCTCTCTATGGGTTGTAAAGGTTTTCTGGAGTATTTTGTTGTTATCTGCACTATATTGCAAAGGGTTTTTCTTTAAATCAGTCATTTGTTTTCTGCAGCATTGTTCAGCTTTCCTTTGTGCTCGAGGTACCAGTATAGCTTAAATATCAAATGTAAGATATAAAATATTGATGGATAAATTACCCTCTTACCTTGTGAACTGCCCTCCCTTGCTTTTGTTAATTCTTATACGTGGTCCTTTTGAAGAAAAGTAAATCTTATTCTTACTAAACACTCATGGGACGGGGCGCTTTACAAAGGAAACACCTCACTTTAATTAATTAATGTTCTTATAAACTATTACTCTTTATCAGAGATTAACACAGATTTGGGGCAGAGATATACCCATTTGTAATTAAGATCTGATACTTGGTTTTCTCCAAGAGGTACTAAGCTACTGATGTTAAGTAGGACTTTGAGGCCTGATTTTCACAGGTGGCTGAATACATTATCTTCAACCTGATTCTGTGAAGTGTTCCCTCCAATGAACAGGGCAGTTTATAGTAAATTGAAAACAGCAGATACTTAACCTCTTATAATGCTAATTTCTGCAAAAACTAAACTACTGTATGCAGTTTCATTAGATGTATTTCCCAGTCTACAGGTGTTTATAGGAATCTTTCCATATGGATTGCAGCTGCTTTTGAAGGAGCTGGGAAATGAATCTTCCAATCTCTATACAAAAGACTTTGGAAAACTAAGGGACAGATCCTCAGATGGTGTAAATCAGCATAACTCAGTTGAATTTCTATAGGACTATTCACATGCTTAAGTGATGTGCTAGATGAGGAGGAAAGTGTTTGGCATTTTGCAGTATCGGCCTTAAATGTCAAAGAGGTTTAAGATCTTTTGCTTGGTCTCAACGTGGACTTCCATATAATTCACTATGCATCAGATTCTGCCATTAGTTCTGGCCTAAATTTTGACCTTTTATTCAGGTTCAGTAGTACTTCACTCCTCAAGTAGAATCAGAGAACCACAGGGTTTGAAGGGATGAAAAGGGTCATTAATCTAGCCCCCTGCCAAAATGCAGGATTTGTTGTGTCTAAACTATCCAGGACAGATGGCTATCCAGCCTCTTTTTGAAAACCTCCAGTGAAGGAGTCAAGTATCAGGAGGTAGCCGTATTAGTCTGTATCCAGAAAAACAACAAGGAGTTCGGTGGCACCTTAAAGATTAACAGATTTATTTGGGCATAAGCTTTCGTCAGTAAAAAAACTCACATCTGAAGAAGTGGGTTTTTTTACCCACAAAAGCTTATGCCCAAATAAATCTGTTAGTCTTTAAGGTGCCACCGGACTCTTGTTCCAGTGAAGGAGCTTCCACGACCTCCTTAGGCCGTCTGTTCCATTGTCCTGCTGTTCTTACAGTTAGAAAGTTTTTCTTGAGATTTAATCTAAATCTACTATGATGTAGTTTGAACCCATTACCTCTTGTCCTGCCCTGTGTGGCAAGAGAGAGCAACTTTTCTCCATCTTCTTATGACAGCTTTTCAAGTATCTGAAGACTGCTATCATATCCCCCCTTAATCTCCTCTTTTCCAAACTAAACGTACCCAGTTCCTTCAGCCTTAACGCATATGGCTTGCATTCCATCGCTTCAGTGTGACTGATTTCTATTTGTGAAGTAAGATAGCACTTAGTATGAATAAATGTGGCAAGATCTGGCCTCATGTAGTATCACAGCAATCTCACTATTGATTTCATGAGTCAAGGAACGTGGTGTGCTGGCTAGAGCAGCGCACATGGTATATCGAGATCTGGATTCTGGATTCAGCTTTGCCCCAACCAATCTATAAAGTAAGAAAAACAATATTTACCTACCTATCTTGCAGAGGTTTTCTGGGAGGCACAATTAATTAACAATTGTAAGGTACTTTGAGCTCTCTGGTGAAAGGGCCATATATTTATTGCTATTATTTTTAGAAGTGAAATTTTAAAAAAATGCAAAAATCGCAGAATGTCAAAAGCAGATAAGGACTGAGGGCCTGATTCTCCAGTACTTTGCTCCTTCTCTGCTCATTTCCCATTGTACAAAGAGTATAAAACTACTTTTTGATACATTTGATAGTATTTTGGGCCCTTTTTGTACAGGTGAAAATGTCTGCTCAAAGAGGCGATGCTCTGTAAAATCAAGCCCTAAGATTTTACACACAAAGAAGCCGACAATGAATATAAGGTTCCCAGCGCACTTGCAATTGACCATCATTGTCCACATGTAGCATTCTTATAGTATATAAGCTGCACGTGGAGTTTGCTCATAAAACTGGCTTATTTACCTCAAAAAGGGTCTTCCCAGTGCTAGAATCTTTCACTGGCACAGAGCCAGTGTAGGGACTCCTGTTGAAGGAGAGAAGGTATTATTGGGATCCCTTTAGACTGCACTGATCTTTGCCTTCTGCTTTAGCATTTTTTTGGGCCATTAGCAGGTGGTGTGAGTTAGAGCAGTTTCAGGCTGCTTTGACATATGCCGTGGGGCTGGCCCTATGCTCAGCAGCCCCAGGTTCATGATTTTCACAGCTTCCCATACAGCCTAAGCTGTGGGCATTTCAGCTGGAACCAGAGATTTAGCTTTACAATGTGTGTTAACATTGTGAGTGCTAACGTAATTGTGTTACCAGTCATAGTGGTGGTAAAATAATTTTATCTTAGCCTTATCACAGTTTCTTTTAATTGAATTTTACTTAACATGAGTGTTGAAAGAGACAGAGCTCAACATGCTGAGCACCAGCCTTTGAAACTTATGGCTTTTGTGGGCATTAGTCACATCCTTAACATTACCTTAATACAGTTTTTGCGGCTTAATCTTTACATTTTTTATTGCTGCCTGAAGATAAATGGGAGGTTGATTACAGAAGAAGCCTGGAGCAGGATTTAAATATGTTGCATTAAAAATAATATTAATGTAAAGTTAAGGTTGCCCAGGGAAAATAGAGGTGAGAGGAATCACACAGGTGGATTGCTACAGCATTGCTGTAGAGAAAAGGATTCTGCATATTTGGGGGGCATATTTGAGAATAATAGTGTATTTAAAAACAGGGGGGAAATTCTACAAAAGTGCATTGAGGCTGAATTAGTATTGCCACAGGAACCTTAATCTTCGCATTTTTTAATAGTAACTCTGCAACTATAGCATTGCACTAAAATAATGCCATACCAGTGATTTCAGTGGGGGTTTACCTGAGCAAAGGCTGAGTAAATCTCAGTAAGGAATTCCAAATTTGGTCTGCTTTTGTCCATTTTGTGAACGATTTAAGCCAACCCATCCCATTTTGAACCTTTTTGATATACATGCTGGTTTTCCTTTGCTATTTTCTTTGACTCCTTACCCTAAGGTGTCTATGGCACACATGTACCTTGAGGGATCATTCCTTCAAGCTATACATAGAGACGGTAACCCTCGGTGCCTAGATCTTATCCCTTCTGCATGGAAGGAGGGAGTCAGCCTCCTCCATGACATTGTCTGCTCCTGAAATGGATGCTGCAGTTGGTGTTCCATGTGTGGGAAGGAGAGGACAGAAGGAACATTCCTGAGCATCCAGTAGGGACCAGGCTGTTACCTTTTCTGAGCTCTGTGCTCCTGCCTTGCAATAGGAACACCTTTCTTGCGAGATCTTGGAAGAAGCTGCTGGCATAAGAAACTCTGGAAGTGCAGCTGTCAGGGGACTATAGACCTGAGGTGAAGATCCATGGAGTTCTAGGACCAGACAAGAAGTTTCTTTTTCAGTGGAACTACTCACAGGGTAAGGAGGAACTACCCAATGTCAAGTTAACAGAATCAGGGCCTCTTCTTTCAACCGGTCCCTACTCAGCCAAACTGAAACCTATGGGAGTTTCACTGGCTAAGGACTTAGTAAAAACAGCATGACGATTTGGCTCCACATGTCCTGTGAAAAGAGGCACTTTGTATATTGCCCTAACCTCAGCTATATACCTGTTTTCTTAACAGAGGCAAGCAAAAGGTGGCAGCCTGGGTATTGGTTGTGGGCATGGGTAGGGCTGCAGTCCTTTCTCTGAATTAATAGTGGGCACACAACAACTGAAGAAACTGAAAGTAGAAGGCTCCATCACACAGCTAGTTTCCAAATGTTTTTTTTAATGAGGTATGGAGGTAGGTGGTGGGAGGGAGAGAATATGAATACTTGTGTCCTGAAGTTACAAGTGTGTTTCTCATCAGTGCCATCCCACTGCAATTGCAACGTGCATGATCCTTTAACTGACCCAGTAATACATGTGCATTTCAAGGTATGCACAGGTACAGAAAAGCAGTCTTAACAAGAACATACACTAATGAGGTCCACAGCAGAGCAGTCTCAGCAACCTCTCTCACCTGGGCTTTGAGGAGCTATTGAGTAGATTAGCACCCTGGTCTTTTTAAAACTGGGGACAAATATTGCTTCCCACCCCAGCCTAACTCAAAATGGCAAAAGGGATCTAACTGCGATTCCAGCTTTAAAAAGAAAAAGAAAGAAATCTGTTTTGCACAGAGACCAAAAAAACAAAGTTTCATCCAAAACCTTATGAGCATGTCAAAATGGGAATAGAACAGGAACTCTTCCCTCCTTATCTATAGGGTTTGCTACCAAGTGAATACAGTGCTGTACTGCACACATCATGGACATTGACTGTATTCATTAGCGTAACACAAGTGACCTTCAAGTGTCCACCCTAGGCCTAAAATCAAATGTTTTAGTTCATGAAAAATTAGTGTTCTTATCTCTCTCCTTTAAGAGAGGGCACTTCAGGTATTGTAGAAGGAAGGCTGCAATTAATTTGGGCTGTTTCCCATAGGAATGCTAGATTGTTGTGGAGCCAGAATTCATGTTAGGACACATGCTCTAAGTTTGAATTAGTTGTGAGAGTAAATGGCTGCAGGTCAGGGTTGCTTGTTTAGTCTGGGAAAAGTACACAGGCGTCCTTACAGGGGAAATAAGAGAAAACAAGGAGGTTTCCTCCAGTGTTGAGTTTGGAATAACCAGTTTAAATTAAGCTGTAGGCTAAATTCAGGGAGTAACCTGGGTGGAGAGTCTGACTCCTTGAAAGGCAGCCTCAGCATTTCAGTGACCAAGGACCCAATCCTGTGAGGCAGTGATCATTTTATGCCTAGTCCCCTGTGCTCTGGACTCTCCCTGATGTGAATGGGAGCTGAGGGTGCACTGGAGGAGACAGGAGGTGCCCTTCTTTGTTTTGGTTTCTGAAATCCAATATGTCCAATAAACTTCTCTAATGAACGACAGTGACTTTCGCTGGCTCAGAAGAACAACAATGCAAATAATGTAATAACAAAAGTAATCAGGTCAGAGGGTCCTATGTGCATCCCACTTGGTTCATGTTTTCAGGCTTTCACCCACAGAAAGCTGCAATTGACATCAAACTGACCAGTTCTTTTTGAAATCTGCCACATAAAATATTTTAGACAGTTCTTAACTGCACAGTCTGTGTACCACCAGCATTTTGCAGAACTGGATCCTAAAGCCTCAACATCTGAAATTGTTCAGATACGTAGAGTTAAGCAGAAAAAAATCCTACCCTTCTCCAAAAGATGAAAGATGACTTCAATGATAAGATATAGGTGCAAATTTAGGGCCAAATACACTTAATTTGAATAATGTCATACACTATACGTGCTCTTACTGAGCTCTCTTGGAGGATTTGTGGAGGAAGGTACTGTGTGTGTAAAAGTAGCATATGCTGGCCTTACTGCTGGGGAAACAATTTCATATAAAATCTGTCATAATTTATTTCCTATTGTCTTGCATTTTGTAAAGAACAAAAAGTCCCATGACATGCCTGTCCCCTTATTAGAGGGCTACGAAGATGAGTAGAAAAATGTATGATCTATTGGAACTGCATTCTAAACAAGTGCAGAATTATTGAGTTAGCCATTTGCGAGTAGAGATATAAGATTGTTTCTTTTCTTTTTTTTTAACCAAACAGCTAGACTGAACGCTATAGCACTGAAAGAGAACCCCTAGGAATCAATTTGTTTTATTCACACGTGAACCACTGAAAGCAAGGAGCAGTTGCTTGCCCCTGGTACGCTGAGCTAGAAGTATATTTATGAGTTTCTGCAATCATTTACAAATAAGCTATAAGGACTGACTGCTTAATGGATGAAAGTCTGTAACGCTTTTCAATATCGAGAAAATCTATGACCATATGGCACTAATATGATCCATGCTTTCAGTGGAGGACCTTCAATTACAAAAGTGAACAGCGGCATGGTTCATACTAAATCTCGTTGTTAAAATGCCAGGTACTCACACAGTTCAGTGTGGGAGCACATATTATGAGGCAACCTGGTTTAGTGAATAGGACTCTAGAATGGGAGACAGAAGCCCTAGGTTCCGCTCACAGCTCTGCTAATGACATACTGTGGGCAAGTCACTGCTTCCGTTTTCTGTTCTACCCTTTGTCTGTCTTATCTGTTAAGACTGTAGGCTCTTCAGGGCAGGAATTCTCTCTAACTGTTTGTACGTATGTAGAACAAAGGGTCCCTGATCTCACTTGGAGCCTCTAGCCTGTACTGAAATCAAAATAATAAGTACAATTATGTTCACAACTGGCAAAGGAAAGGTCATCTATTTTCTCCATGAGGCTGAACAAATAGCTGGATTACATCCCTACCCCTCTGAAGTCTTTAAGTCTTGTTAGAGTTTCTTTTTTTATTATTATTATTATATCTTTGCATGTCATGTCCTTAGTTCTGTGAAGGATGGAGTGCTTGTCATCATGTCACATAAGTAGTCAATACAAAGGATGCATTCAGGGTATTAGGCATTAGGAGGGAATATGGTCTAGCTATTTATGCAAGGATTTAAGAATACATTTTTTTCCATCTTTTAAAATGGCTCTAACACTATTTATCCATATCATGTCAGTGTTAGGAGGCTTAATTCACGTGTCCAAAGTAGGTCTGGTCATTAACACTTTTCATTTTTTGTTGAAAATGTGATGACAATTTTCTGCCTGGGTACCTTCACCCTGCTTTCAGTCAAAAAGTTCCTGACTGGCTCTATTGCACTTCTTAGTCCTTGAAGTGGGCGGGGAAGAGCGACCACTGCATGGAAAAAACAAAGAATGATTAACTTTGAAAAAAGAAATCTGAAGATCCCAAATAACCAAAGAACAGTAAGGATTAAAGTATACTACAAATGAAACAGAGTCAGCAGCTGATGCTGGCAGTAATGGGGCTTCACAGACTTCTGAAGAAAGGCATGCTATGACTCAGCAAACTATCAGGAACAAAGAATTGAAGCAGCATGTGTTCATAGGACTGATGATATGTTGAATGTGCTACTATATGGGGAACTGTTTAGTGCTCTTTTTTTCTTTTGAATATTATATGTTTTAATTTAGAGAGACTGACAGTTTTTGAATTTGCTCCCTAAAATTTTCCGTTGTTTGGATTACGAGGTTTTGTTTATTTTTCAGTTTTCATAATGAATCAATTTACTTAAAAAAGGACTTAGTCTAATCAAGGGCTAAGAAATATTACTGTGTGAGAATTTCAGATTCATTTTACCATGAACGTGATTGTTTGCAGTTAAATTGATTTTGCAATATTCATATAATTAGTTGTCCCACTGACTATACTGCACAGTATATTGTCATTCTGAAGATGTAATTTTTTTGGTGATGTGTTTTGGATATGCTTTGAAACAACTCCTGTGACATCTCATGGTTTAGAGTTCAGATTATTCAAGATGAGTATTTTATCTGCAAATTTTAGCATTTTTCTGATACGTTATTTATGAATTTATTATATTTTTTTAATTTTTTTTATCAGCTCTCTGTGGCTCAGTGATATGGTTTGGTAAAATTCTTTTTAACTGACTTAAGACCTTACTAATCAAGGTCCTGATCTCTAACTCCATCAAAGTTATTGGGAGTTTTTTAATGGGACTTGGGTTGAGTCTTAAGGTAGTTAGACCATTTTTATGCGAGTATCCTTTAAGGTTTCTGTAGATTTCATATGTTGCAGGTGTGTCTATGTTATTGGTTTTAATTTGAGTTTTTATGTAATTTTTCTATTCAGCTTGTGAAATTTCAAGTCCACTACTGGACTTGATGTGAGGGATTAGGTACAGAAGTAGCCTGAAATACTGTTTCAGCAAAGCACTGAAGTACTGTACATGGTAACTTTAAGCCTCATTGGCTTCAGTGGGTCATAAACAAGCATGAGTTTAAGTATTTTGAGATAGTGCATTTGGGTCTAGAAATTGAGCAGGAAATTTCATAAGAACTCTCTCTCTCACACAAAAGTCCTAGTCCCTCCTGAATTTGGTAAGGATGGAAATATCTTTTGAACTGTGACTGTCATTATTTCAACAGTATTTTTTGTGCTTCCACTTTTCAACTGGCAGAAACCGGGGAGCTCAGATGTACATGAACATTGAAAAATAAATCAATCAAACCTCAGGTTTGTTTTGGGTTTAGTTGGTTCACCCATTCCTAATCTTAAATCACTGATTTCGATGGAGGCAACCTCTATGGTTATATGCCTACATTTGTGGTCAGATAAAAAAACTGGGATGATTCACAAAAACAAAAGATTATCTGTCTTATTTGAGTCCCTTTGCAAGCTTTACCTTAAACAGCTGGATGTGTCATTTAGTTTTCAACACCTAAATTGTGAGGGGAACGTAGGCTTAGTTTTGGTTATGTTCCTTTCCATGAAAAGTATCTTTTATCCTAATAGGTATGAGCCAACAGAAGGCAAAAGTAGATCATACAGGAAGGTGTGAGGATTTTTTTTCCAATAATGAAATAAAAGACAGAATAGCTGTTGATTGTATCTGCATGGCTGGAAGTATGCTACACATTTCAACATGTAAACACAAATTTCCTCAGAATGAAGAGGTTTGATAAGATACTGGCTGCATTTCTAGAGAGAGGGCCAAATTCAAGTGTGTGTTCCAGGTCTGAATTTGGCTCATATGCTTTATGTCCAAGCAGATGGAATCCAAACTAGTGCAGGTCTGATCTCACAGGCAATCAGTTTTGAGAAAGGACGGTAGATAAAACTGATATTATTCAACTCACTGTTACAACATATTTGGCAACATTTAAAAATGAAAAAACATAGTACTTGAAACCTGGCTATGCAAAGAATATATGTTTTTATGTGAGGAATATATGTTGTGCCTTTCACTCTTTACATGTCAAGCATAATATGAATGAAATACACAAACACAGTGGGGTCCAGATAATGATGGTTTACTATCTATACACAGCATGAAAGGCCTAGTTGTATATTCACACTGCTGCTCTGGCAGGTATCAAAACTCAATGAGCACAGCTAGAGGGTTCACAAACTGTTTAAAGAGATACTTTCCAATTACTGTACCTTACAATCTTTCAAATAGTTTTTCTAATGAAGTTTAAAACAAATCACTGTTTAATATTTTTAAGTGCATTTCTAGAGACAACAACAATGTGAGCAGATGGGGCTTTTAAAGTGTCTTTACGGCTCTTATATAAGTGACTGTGGGTCAGATCCTAGTTTAGGACGTACATCCAAATCTTTCACTGTGGGTATCTCATGGTAGAGTTGGGAGCTAGACTGCTTGTGTACTCTGTTAACTAAAAATAACATTACTTTTGCACTCACCATGGGAATCCACACTGCTGTATCCGTAAAGCATCTGTGTACAGCACTTCTACAGGAAAACCTGTAGTGGTCTCAGAGGACTCTGGAAACTACACACAAGAGGTATTCTGCAGTTTTAAACTGATGGCTCTGCAGGCCACCTGAAGAATATTACGTTTAGCACCCTTCTCTGGTCTGTTTGTGGATAGATACACAAAAGGAAACTAAACACCTTCTTCCCACTATATGTGGTTACACGGCCTTTGGGATTTTTTCACAGGTGGTGTGTAGTGCAAACTAATGAATTTGAGCAAGGGCTAATTCCTACAGACCAAATGTTCCATGCTATTAGAAATAAGAGGCTATTTTAAATAATGAGCAAACAAAAACTTTGAAGACATCTAGTTAGGTTTATTGACTAATGGAGAAATTGCACCCCACACTTGCATGGGTACATAAGGTCTGAAAAGTGTCAGAAGCACCATTATTGCATGGGTACATAAGGTCTGAAAAGTGTCAGAAGCACCATTATTACATGGCATGAGGACTCCTCAAATGTATGCTAGATCATCACTCTGTCAGCATTCTGAGTGCCCACATTGGGGGAAGAGGCAAGCCAAAGTTTCTGGTGGCAGCCTGGCTAGTCCACAATGATGCAGATCGAAAGTTCCAAGTCCCTTTTATAGGGGGAGTGCAGGAGCAGCAAGAAATACTAGAGCTTGTGGGATGGCACAGAACTCAACATGTCTAGTTTTGTGGCAGATCATCAGTGCATTTGAGTCTAAAATTTTTATTATTTATATCTGCTCTGGAGGGAAGTTATAGCTACTGGCTGTAATGCTCACACAAACACACACACACAGATAGTATTGCAACTCTTTATCATAAAAAGAGAGGGAGCAAAGTTTGAGTGTATGGGCAGAGTGATATACTCAGGACTACCTGAGCTCCTGTTGACACTGCCAGATGAAATATGTTTGACCACAATGTTTGCTGCACTTATAACTAAATTGAAAACCAATCTCTTTGACTTCACTTTCCTGTAAACTCTCTCAAACACATGAGCATTTTCACACTTGCAATATATTTTTAAAAAATGCCAGCCAACCACTTTAAGATTGTTCCTGCCAGATTGGCTGGCAGAGAGAAAGAAAAAAATATACTTACTTTTCATGGAAGACGCTCAGACCCCACAGTGACTACCAATCTTATAAAAACCTAGATAGGCACAACAGACCACAGAGGAGTTGCAGAGTCATTAATAATCCTGCACTGTACTAAGGAGTGTCCAAATAGCTTATGACATACTAGACCTTTATGGCTTCAAAAGAGCTGTTAGATTGTAGCATCTCAAGAATCCTCGGCTTAAAGAGTCCTTAACGAGACCTTGACAAAATGACTCCAAGAGAGTTGCTGTGGTCTACTGTATCAATAAATTACACAATCAGGAGTCTGAGTTGTACCACAGTCCTGGACATTATAGAACATGTACTTAGTTGGCATCAGTGTTAAAACAGGTCATACACTGGAGTTGTCCAATATTATCTTTTTAAAAATTAGAAGAGCTTTATTTTAGTTTTCATTAAGGAAGTTAGCAAAACAAAAATATTTTTTCTTATCTTAAACCAACAGAGACGTGAAATTTAAGGGCAAATTAAATCTGACACTGCCTGATGGCTGGATCCTTAGCTGGTTTACACAGGAGTAGTTGCATGGACTTCACCAGCTGGAGATCTGACCTTTAGCCTTTAATTGAACTTGTACCAGGTCTCAGTGCTGCTTGTTAGCTCATGTAACCTACAGCCCAGCATATTTTATGACCACAGTGTGGTTTAAGGAAGGAGCAGCTGCTTTAACTCTAAATCTTCTTGCATTTGTCTATTTAAGTGACATCCTTAACCTGACTTTTACAGTGATCTGTCTCTGTGTATAACTATTTCTCTGAATGTGCATAGTTCCCTGTATGCAAATAGTTCTGTGTACTAGAGAAGAATTAATGTCTCCGTATAAGATAAGAGAAAGAGAATCGACAATGACTCTTAGAGAAAGCTTCACTCTAGATACTGAGAAATATTTTTTGACTGTGCTGAGCACAAGTCCTGCTGTTAATAATTGAAGGCTGCTTTGTGGAGAAAGCACTGTCCATATCCATCATTTTGAAGATGAATTTTTTCAGGTTCTCTATGTTTTATGCCATATCAAACAATCCAGCAGTACGCAATTCACACATCGCATGACCAGCTCCAAGTTTCCAGCCTTTGAAAAGTTTGCTATTTTGACTTAAATATTGAGATACTTCTTTTCTGTTACAAAGAAGATCCATCTTTTGAGGATTCAAAGATGGAAAAAAGAATATCCTCATTTTCCTTGACAGAATGCTTGCTGTGTTCTCCATGTTGAGGACTGGCAAATATGAACAGACAGGTTCACCCTTTTATCCCTTCTTGTTACCCAGTGTGGCTTTTAGGTCTTTCTCCAAATGAAGCACTCTGCAAGACATCAAGAGATGAAAGAGAGGGAGAATGAACTCACCTATGCAGAGCTTATCCAGGCTTTAACATTTTGATTGATAATGCTCCTCTACCTGTGGCACATATATTAAAACCCTTCTGCAGTTGAGTGAATATATTTTAGGGATACGCCTGGTATTTTTTCTAAAGCTGGAGAAAGGAATGAGATTTTTACACTGGAGAATAGCCATATCCTGCTGTTGATCTTTTTATGCAAGGCTTCCCTTATTGAACAGTAACAGGGAGTAGCCTTAAAAGCAATTTGGTCTTTGCCTGAGATTCTCTTCAATGTGTCACTTTGTTGGTGGTTTTTTGCTTGCAGTTCCAAGAAGGAAATTAACACCTGCCTAGCAGAGCAGAAAAACAGAGTAAGAGTTCATAAAATGTTGACTACTATAGATCTCTTGTCCAATGTAAGCAGATTGCTCTAGACCAAAGACCCAAATTCATCTAGACCTGATAGACAGCCCATCCAGAGCAAGCCCTAAAGCATGCTTTCTATACAAGGAAAAATTCCTCTTGGAGCCCTCCCGCTCCCAAGACCAGCATCTACCTCTTCTAGAAATAATCTTCTACAAGCATGTACACAAGCTAAATATTACTTCCAAAGCAAGTGGATTTCAGTCAATAGCAAAAGCTCCATGGGTCATATAGCTGTCCACTGTCCCAAACATTTTGTTAATGGTGTTTAGAAGCTTTGCTGCAGGAATGATCATGGATACAACTGAAGTTAAAGAATGGTATCTCTGTAAACACTGGGATATATTTGATCAATTAGTTCCTCTCCAAAATCTGATTAAGAGCTATAGTGTGTGTGTGTGTGTGTGCGCGCGAGCGCGCGCATGCACTTGCGAGTGTGTGTTTCTACAGTACGGAGGCTACATTTTTGTTTGTCACCACGCTGTTTCAACAAGCACTTGATTTTTTTTGCTAAGTTGAGTCTCAATTTTCTTTTTGAGGCACTGACTTTGATGCTACTGTTGTTATTGCTATGCTAATGTTATCACCCCAGATCATTTTCAGCATGAATGTGTTTGATGATTCCCATACAGTACAGAACTTTTTTGCCATTGAAATAAGCAGCGCAGCCCCCTTTAATACAGTCCCCGTTAAAAGCTGCCATTCTTAAATTAACTCAGCAAAAAAAGTGCATTTTATGGGCAAGCAAGCAGTAATTGGACACCGTGGCTATGAGTGGCCCTCGTGGTGTTTGGACCAAATCCAAATGTACCTTCTGTCTGTCTCTGACACAGGCAGACAATAGTAGTATTATTTACTGTGCTGGCTCTATGCAATTCGACAGGCCAGCTGCAAGAACAAAGAACTACTAACATTTTGCCCAGCCCTATTCCCAATTGAAGGCCCATCTACATTTCATAAATAATTTCCTAAAATACTGGATACTCTTTCCTTTCTATAGCCTTTACTGTGCTAATTTAGAGAATAAGAGTTAGCCCAGCAAACAGTATTCTCTTCCTGTGCTGTCATTTATGAAGCTCCAATTTTTGGACATAGTCTGAAATCTTCATTTTAGAGTTATTATTACATACAATTTGCCTGTTAAGTTGAGCCCATGAGCATGGAGGTAGCTTTTGTACTGACTTTCTCCCCATTCTAACTTTAACCAAATTATTGAAAGAGTTTGGGGTGTGAGGGGTCATTTTACTCAATCTAGCAACTGAGTGACTTCTAGTGATCCTACTAGAATGCACAATACATAACAAGAAGTAACACGCTGATAAACGCAAGAGGGAATATTAGCTAGTGGTTAATGTTAGGGTTAGGGATTCTTTGACCTATTCCTGTTCTTTGATCTATTCTGCCACTGACCTGATTTGCATGTCCTTTGGCACACTTTCAAAATATAAGCCACTTACAGCCATGTAAGAAAATTTATGTGAAATCATATGTCTAATTTACTGCAACTGCATGTACAAATGGGATATTTGTATGTCCAAATGGCAAGTAAAGCACACCCTTAGGTGTGCTGTTACATGCACATTTTTATATGTGATTCCTGGCTTCCTAAAAATGTGAGCACCTGTAAAATGGGTACATACTACCTATATGATAAGGGGCGGACACACCCAGAGAAAGAATGCCCTCCCAAGAATATTACTTCTAGAGCTGGCTGAAACAATTCAGATTCTGAATTTCTTCTTTTTTACAAAGAAAACAATACTATTTTTGGGGAAAAACATCTCTCTTCTCTTGACCAGTTCTAATTACTTCCTCTTTCTTTAGTTCTTCATCTCACTCCTCCTATAGCAAATCCATACCTCATGGTCTGATGTCATGATCCACCATCAAACTTAGAGCTAAAATACAATCCAGCCTGATACTGGTGTGGAGGAGAGTAAGACTATACCACCATAGGATGTGGAGTTTGGGGGGAAATCAAGGATTGTGCGCTCATTATTCCCACACTGCCCCTGAACAAGTAGACGGGAAGGGAGGAGTGGATGAGATAAAGTTAATTGCACCTAGTGAAGCACTGCACTAAATTACTCCCTTGAGGAACAAAACAGGAGCTGGGAATTCTTTGAGTCACAGTTGCCTCTGGGCTTCTCCTGGGGTGCTGCTACTACACATCACCCATTACATGAGGCTGAGACTAAAAATTCTGCCTAACTTCAGGTTGTATTTTGCATGGGGCATAGACTTTTCATTCTTATGTGTCTGTAAACTATAATTTGCATCTACAGCATGATGCTCTGTAACTAATAATACTTACAACATAATATTGAGTTCATAGCATCATGAGGTTAGAGGGGACTGCCAGGGTCATCTGGTCTAACCCCCTGCAAAGCTGCAGGATTTGTTGTGTCTAAACCATCCAAGACAGACGGCTCTCCAGCTGCCTTTTGAAAACCTCCAGTGAAGGAGCTTCCACAATCTCCCGAGGCAGTCTGTTCCATTATCCTACTGTTCTTACAATTAGGAAGTTTGTCCTGAGATTTAATCTAAATTTGCCATGCTGTAGTCATGTTTGTGAAGTATTGTGGACATCCTCAACAGCGCATTATTATCCGATGTTGTGACTTGCCATGTGAAGCAGAAATGGGTAGAAACTGATGCCACCCTCTCCATTTTAAAATTTGATCCATAAAATAATAAATGAAAATAATTTTGCCTACAGTTTTGTCAGGATTCATAAGCAATTAACTCACTGCAAAACAAATGCCTCTAAATTATAGCACTATGCAGCAGCACTGACCAGTACACTCAGAAACATATTGCAAGTCTAAATGACAGACCTACAAAAGCAGTTCATGTGATTACTAATCAGCCAGCTGGGGCATGCTCATAGCAAGGCTTGGTTTCTTTTAACTAGTCTGGCCGTTGGGAGTACGCTGCTGCCTGAAACCACTTTGGCTGCCCACAGTGCTGAGCAGAGTTATCCCATCAGGACTACCTCAATGTTCATTCTAGGTCTTTTGTTTTGTTTGTTTTGATGGACTTAGAGAGGCCATTGATTACCATAAAAAATCAGATCCAGTGAACCTAAGTAGGTACGCACAACTAATGCACTAATTACTTATGTAGGGTATTACAGGAGATCTCTAAAACCTGAGTTTCCAGCTTCCAAAAAGGGAGGGCTCCATTGATGAGTTAAAGAAAAGCTGCAGGCAGGTAGAATATTTTATAACAGGTATTCACCCTCATCTGAGGCATCCAAATTTCAGATATCCATCTGAATTAAAACATCCAGCCTGATGAGTGATATCAAACGTGACAAGTACTTTTTTAGGATTCCTGGACTGCAGGCACTGACATGTAAGCTTGATTGCTTTCACAGTGAGAAAGCCAGACCCTCTTAAAAATGGGGATAGGTTCCTCAAAATGACTAGTTTGACAGCAATAAAGACAGTGTTTCTAAACTGGGAAGTGTATACTCTCCTTCATTTCAATCCTGACGATGGACAAACTAGAGAGCCAGCTGGTTTAAGTATGAACACTTCACCAATAGTACCTTTTAAAAAGGAGGAAAAGGTACCTTTTAAATAGGGAAAACACAGCTTTGTTTGAATTGATCGCATATTGCTTCATCTTAAGCAAATTTATCCCAAGTCTAAATCTATCAAAGTCAGCTGCTTTACCCCAGGGATAAATTTGGTCCACTGTACTCATTCTTCTGAATGCTCTTCCTCTAATACCATTCTTTAATGCATAGGGCTATGAGAAATAGGTATTTAAAAGTGTGTACAGTTTTTGAGGTGTTAAAGCACCCAATTCCGTGTAATATAATTAACAGTCACTGAATACAGTGGGATGTACTCTGGTTAGAAATATCTCCTAGGCATTTTTTCTGAAGTAGGTATGTATAGGGCAGTATTCAAGAAGAGCATACATACCACTCGCACATGGAGTGAAATTCAGCTCCTATTGAAGTCAATGGGGGTTTTGCCATTGACTTCAGGCGGGCCATGATTTCACTCAAGAAGGGCAGTCTATATTAGGCTGGCAGCAGATATTTATTTTTATCCCTTTTTACAGATAATTGTTATTGTGTTTTTTAAAAAAATAAACAAGAGGAGTGGGTTTTATTTTCATCCAGCCTATTTGTGATCTCCAGGGAAGCAGAATATTTATGACCTAGTTTTAGGAATCATTCACTTTTTTAACAGCTGGGTTTACTGTTTTTGAAGAAAGTTCATCAGAAATTGCCTTGAGCATGTAAATAAATTCTGGCTGGGGCCTTAGCTGGCCCATCCGACCACAAACCACAATGATAAGGCTTAGGCCAGACCTCTCATAGAGTCCCTTTTAAAATCAGCCACAAATGATGGGGATCAGTCTGATCTGCTGGCCACAGAATAATAGATCTTAACCCTGGTTAAGCTTTCCACATAACACTGACTCATTGTCAGGACAGCTACAGCTAGAGTTCATCTGCTTACCAAATTGCTGCACAATGTTCTTTTCTAGACATAATTATTAACTATTTGAAACAATGTTATTATATCTACAAAGAGGAAATGTGAGACAAAGTTCTGAATACTTGAGAATGATTATTTCTGCAGGGATAGGAGGATACATTTTATAAGATAGGCGGGTATAAAATCAGAAACCAAAATAACTTTTTTTTTAAGTGTGTCAGGCTGAGGCTACGTATTATAAAATGGTAGCTTTGCAGCTGTGTTAATATAATTTGACATGGTAGAAAAATAACACTTGTTTTTTACAAAACAAGACTTTTTTTAAATGAACCCTTTTTCCAAAATTGTTCATTTTTTCCTCCCCTCATTTTTATTCCCAACCCCCAAAATATTATTGATATTTTCCAAAATAGAAAAAGAAAAGAAAAGAAAAAGAAATGTATACATTTGTTTAATGTTTTCTGGTAAGCAAAAGAATTTGCAAACCATTTTGATATCTTTTCCAATAAAAAGGTTGAAATAAACTGGAAGAATGCATATTTTGCATGAAAAACAAAAATTAATGTCGACAGCGATTCACAAAAGATATTTTCAGAAAAAAACATTTTTAATGGAAAAAATATTTTAAAATATTGCAACCAGTTCTAGTTATCCGTGTCTGGACAAAACAAACATAAAGAGAGTTGCCATGATAAGCAGCTTCCCACCCAGAAGACAAGTTATAACACAATTTGGTCCTATCCACTCAGGGAAGACCAAATCACATTATAGCACACTTGGAGGATGAATATGCTGCACACAGTGTCTTGACACAGTAAGTTTAGTAACAGTCTCTAAGTCTGTTCGTTGTCAGATAATGCTTACACAATCATATGGGTGTATATAGGTATATGTACATATTCATATTGACATTAGAAGGGTTATGAACACCACAGTTACGAACTGACCAGTCAACCACACATCTCATTTGGAACTGGAAGTATGCAATCAGGCAGCTGCAGAGACACACACAAAAACCCAAAGCAAACACAGTACAGTGCTGTATTAAATGTAAACTAATAAAAAATAAAGGGAAAGTTAAAAAAAAGATTTGACGAGGTTTGGAAACTGTTTGTGTGCTTGTTTCATTTAAATTAAGATGGTTAAAAGCATAGTAAAGTTTCAAAGCTGTATTAAGTCAATGTTCAGTTGTAAATTTTTGAAAGAACAACCAGAACATTTTGCTCAGGGTTACAAACATTTCAGAGTTACAGATGATCTCCATTCCTGAGGTGTTTGTAACTCTGTGGTTCTACTGTATATAAAAAAATTATATCTGCCCATTGAAGATCTGAATACTTACCTCATAAACCCAACACAAAAGAAATATCAAACAAACCACTCCAGAAAATAAAATGTGAATTTAATTTAAAAGAATTAATACTAATATACTTCAACTGAGAAGAGGTAGTATTAGTTAGGGACCTATTACAGTATACAAAAGGAGGAATTATCTTTCCTCTTCCTCCCCCCCGCCCCAAACTACTGTGTGCATGTTATGCATCCTGAGGATTGGCATAGTCAGAGCTACAGGCCACATTCTGCTTTCAGTCATACCAGAGAAACCCTTTTGATTTCCATGAGGGAAGAAACAGAGTAACTGGATGAAGAATATAACAGCTACTGAATTCCATTCCAGATGTGGATGCATTTAATTGTTGGGCAAAGTGATTCCTGTTTATAGGATGCTTCAAGAGGAAAGGGCCCTATAAAACAGGACCAATTTTACTCTGTTCCACGCATATAACCTGCAGCTGCATTAGGAGCAAAGCAGAACAAAATTTACACCAGTTAAATGTTATATGATACTATTAATTATTTTTGTAAATAACTTTTAGTTCTATGATGGAAACAAGAAAACAGCAGAATGAGCAAAATCCTATGCTTGGACTTCAGAAGGTTGAAAGGCCTTCAGAGAAGAATCACTACTGTACATGTTACTCCGTTACTTGTATGTTAACTGTTCCACAAGACATAATTAGCTGATTGTGAAAATATTCTTAGCTGCTCAGTATTCACTGCTGACAAAACTGCTATCAAAATGGAATGTTTGACTCTATTTGAAGATCAGCATAACTTATTTTAAATAATGTAAGTATATGTTAATAAAGCTGAAGAAGCTGCTAACCTGGGTCATACAGTCAACTATGAAAATCTGATACTGTTGTTTTTGAAAGGTTTCTTTTAAATGACTATTAGTAACTGTTACCCATGTGATAATGAGATAGTGTTTATTAACTGGATGTGGAACAGATGATATCTACAGAAAAGACCTAACACTTTTAAGGGATATTAAATAACAAAACAGCTATCTGAAAATATTTCATTCTCCACACACTTAGACTATGGTATATCATTGCCCCAGTAGGCAAGGTCTTTTACACAAGTTTTTTTTTTCAACTTGTTCTGAAGTAGAATAATACAATCATAGAAATGTAGGGCTGGAAGGGATCTTGAGAAGCCATTGAATCCAACCTCCTCCACTGAGACAGGACCAAGTATACCTAGAGATCCTTGGTAGGTGTTCTTAAAAACTTTCAGTGATGGGGATTCCACTACCTCCCTTGGAAGTTGATTCCAGAGCTTAACTACACTTATAGTTAAAATGTTTTCCCTAATATCTAACTGAAATCTCCCTTACTGCAGATTAAGCCCACTATTTCTAGTCTTATCTCCAGTGGACCTGGAGAACAATTGATTACAGTCCTTTTTATAACAGCAATTAACATATCTGAAGATTGTGATTTGGCTGGGAAAGTTTAGTCCTGAGAAAAGAAGACCAAGCAGAGACTTGATAGCAAAGTCCAAATGAACTCCTTCCTGGGTATTAAAGAGTCCAATCAATAAAGAATCTATTTGCCCTCACTAAAGTCTTCAGCCCTGGCTCTGGGCCCTTTAAATTCAGCCGGGATCACAAATAAGCCTTTTTCTCTTCTTTGAGGTTTTATACCACTTTACTTGTGGCTGCTAGGAGAACCCTGGCCTACCTAATCCTCCAGTTTCCAACCCAGGAACCCTGTGAACTGTGACCACATATTGATTGATTCAATTTGTTGCTGCTGCTTTCCTGGGCATCTTCCTTCATGGCCCCTTTGACTTCACCCTTGCAACAGAGTTAAGATTCTTAGGTCCTCTCTCTCCCTGAAAAACCAGATATGCAAAAATGCAGCCAGAAAACCGACATTGGTTATGCCACAAGCAAATTTTGTCCAGAAAGGAGATTCCTCCTTCACTCCTCTGGTCTCAGGCAGGAACTGACTTGCTAAGCCCCTGCAGCTCCTTTTATCTGGGCCAACAGGGCCCTGATTGGCTGTTGCTGGCTCCTCTAGCCTTTTGAGGACCAGGTCTCTGGTTTACAAAATGGCTGCACCAGAGAATCATCTGTAGGCAAGTCTGGAGGACCCACTTTTGCTGCTCTGTTCCTTTTAGCTTGTGTCTTCTTAGATTGGGGTGCAGAGAGCTGCAAAGGCCAACAAAACCTCTTCACGCGCCTCTATACCAATATTCCAGTCATGAGACTTATCCAAACAACTTTCTGTGAAACCAGTAGAGTAATAATTTAGCTTATGTACTAATACTGCCAGTTCTTCCTGTTTATTCACCATATTCCTTGCATTTGTGTATAGACATTTAAGATATTGAGCATATTACCCCACTGATTTCCCTCTTGTTGCTCTGATGACCTTATTGCAGTGGTTCCCAAACTGGGGTTTGTGAACCCCTGGGGGTTCACCAAACATTATAGGGGGTTCACCAGAAAAATTTCACTGATGGCGGCCAGAGAATCCTGGGCATTGGAGGCAGCAGGTGGGACCCGGTTGCAGGGAAGACAGTCCAAGCCCTAGGAAGAACAGGGCCAGGCAGTTTGGGCCGGCAGCCCGAGCCCTGACCCTGTCAGTGGGGGAGCCGGCAGCCCAAACCCCAGTGCTCCACATGGGGCTGGCAACCCAAGCCCCAGGGAGAGCAGGGCCGGGCACTTGGGGCCGGCAGCCTAAGCCCCAGCAGTCAGCAAAACCTGCAGCCCCAGCTCAGTGGACCGGAGCGGTCAACGGAGTCCAGCAGCAGGAGCCCCACGGAGTGCAGACCAGCAGCCCAGACCCTGCCGCGGGGCCCGTGGTGGGCAGGGCAGCAGCTGAGACCCCAAGCACGCAGATGGCAGCTCAGGCCCCTGTCCTTGTCAGACAGGGGAAGTTGGCATCAAAGGCAGAGTGTGCAGGGGCCATGCTGCACTTGGGGGCTGGTCCAAGCTAATTTGTCCCTCGCAGGAAACCCTTGTGGAGGAAGAAAAGCTGTTTGTGATCAAAACCAGCCAGAAGCACGTTGTAGCCAGTGTAGCAGGGTTAAAGTGCCTCAGTAATTGTCATTCTCTCTGGAGGGCTGTTTTGTTTCAGTGAGACTTGAGTGAATCTTCTCATTTTCTAGTTTGTTGCTTGTTAGCAGTCTGTTTTACCAGACCTGAGACTTTATCTTTCTCCACTGGTTCTGGACTTCCAAGAGCTATGCAGAGCAAAGCGAGCACATCCATCACCCTGAGGAACTTTAAACTTAAATCCCTGGAAATATTCATTTTTAGAAGGGGGTTCACGAGATTTCACAATTTGTTAACGTTTGGGAACCACTGTCTTATTGCAATTTCCCATGTGCCCCCCAGCATATAGTCTTCTGTTAAGGTTGCCTTTTTTATGCTTACCTGTGGGTTTTTGTCACCTGCCCCGTTTGAACCTACTGTAAAGCCTTCCTCACTGAGGTTGGCAAGTGGGTTCATGAAGATGGTCTTCCCCTTCTGGGTCAGGTGGACCCCATCTCTTCTCAACAGTAAGTGACACTCATTACTCTTAGAGTAGATGGATCAGTTCTAGAATGGTAATTCCTGTGTATTATGTAAGCCAAAGAAATAAGCCTAGTGTTTAAATGTAATAATATTGATATTTAGTTCATATCTTTTTTGTGACATTATTATTACTATTTATATTGCAATAGTGCCTAGGAGTCCTTAGTCATGGCTCAGGATGCCAACATGCTAGGGTCTGTACAAAAATAGAACAAAAAGATGGTCCCTGCAATTTGGAAATGAGGCTAGATTAAAAGTCCTGGATAAAAGTCCCCATCTTCCAGTAAGCAGTAATCTGAGAGTTCCTTGTCTCCTCTTGAGTTTTGATCACTGATGCTCTGCACCTTTCCCATTGTCTCTGGACTTGTGGCATTCTTTTACCTTCTAGCACCAAACTTACAAAGTTAAAGGTATGTTCAGCAGGCTCAAGTTCAGTTAGTGCCTCCTTAACTCTCTGTCCAGACTTCATCCTTGCTCATAACTATGAGTCCTGCTTTCATGAAGATTTGTTGCTGAGCCGGTTTTCTGGAGCAACACATGAAAAAAAATGTCTACTTTTCTTTACACTGCATTAGTAAAAGTCATTAGTGGAGACAGTCTAGTAGCTGGACACAATAAGAGTCTGGCACTCTCATTATGACTAGATGTTTATTGTGGAAACTGCTGACTAACTCACAGTAACTAAAACAAAATTTTCCAAAATAGACACAGATGATAAAAACAAATAATCCCAGCAGAGAGACAATAGAACTATGGAGCACACTCAAAACTTTGCTAGGTGTACTTCATGGCCTCATTATAATCAGTAAATGGATCTTAACTCAGACTGTCATCTACTCAAAGCTCTTCCTTATTTTTAAGCCTATCTCATCTTGCCACTTCATCTAACACGGCAGTAGTCTAGTCATGTGCCTTGGCATCACTTGGCTCTCAGATAACAACTGAGTGCTAGTCTGTTAATGTCCTTAGAATCACCATGCTTCCTCATCCTGACTTCTAGTCAGAAGGTCTACTTGGGCAGAGGAATATGATTCCAGTAAGACCACATGAACAGCTCTTCAACCACTCAATACACTGGATTCCATACATAGGAGGAGAAATCTTTCCTCAGATGTAGCCAATCAATAGGGATTTAGACAAACAGGCTTGAAGTGATGGAAAAGGAAAAGTATCCAGTTTATGCACAAGCACACAAAGGAAAACAAACACCTTGAGGTAATTGTGAGTTCCAGGTACAGGCCCATACTGGGTCAGTGTTGGCAGATATCACCAAAGAATTCAGTTGTCCTTGCCTAGAGTAAATAAGCAAGTTCTTTGAGAATAGGACACTGGTAAAAGTCAAATAAATTAAAATCCAGTGTGTTGCTACAGCATAACTTCAACATAAGACTCTTTGCTGCCTAATGAGACTATGTGTCATAAGGCCTCTGTATTCAGCCTCCCAGTTTAATTGAAACTTACTATAGGGAAAAAAGCCTTTTAAGAACATAGGTAAATTTTAAAAGAATTTAAATGGTTTAAGATCCATTGACTTTCAATAAGACTTTGTATCCTGAGTACCTAAGGCCCTGTCTGCACTAGAATGTTGTATTGCTTTAAATAGGACAATCTCCTAAATCACTAAGGCACTGTTGAAAATGTTACAATGATCAGAGCACAAACTCCTAATTTTGGCTTCCAGGAATAGCTGTAAAGACAACTGAGGATACTTAGGGACTGATTCAGATCTCACTTACACCAGTTTGACACTTGTGTATCCCTACTTACTTCAGTGAAATTACTCCTGATTCACAATGGACTAAGTGAGAGCAGAACCAGGATTTCAATTTCTGTTCCTCCTTGCCTCAGCCTTTCCTTAATAGTCACCACTGGGTGGATTTCTTGTTTTAAGCTATTTGTTTGGAGTGTAGCACAATGGACCCTCAATCCTGATTGGGACCTCTGGGACCTTCTGTAATGTAAATAAATAATAATCACAATAATGAATTATAAAGCAAAGAAACAACATTTGGGCATCAAAAAAGTCATATACATTTTTGAAAAATTTGCCTTTTTTTTTAATAGTTTACTGTTTATTTTGATCAGCTACAGGTATTTGCAATGTTCACCCTATGGAATGTTGTAGGATTTTTAAGATAATGCAGGGTTCCCTTCTGGCACATCTTTTTAAAAAGACGTAGCACCCTTTTATTATATTTTTCCCATAATCAGGCTAACTTGATAAGTATAGCCCTTTGGGCTCTCTTGGCAAATGCCTCAGTTCTTTGGGCTACTGCTCACTCTCCTGATCAGAGAACATGCATTAGGATGGAGCCAGATGAGCAAGAGACAAGGTTTAAGAGATATTCAAACATTTTAACCTCACACCCATAGAATGCAGCATCTTGTTTCACTAAGCTTAGAGAAAATATCAGATAAGCCTTTCATAGTCAAGTGCAGCCTGTTTAATATAGTGTATAATACACAGTAAAATCCTATTTAAATATATATTGGATCTCATACAAACAACAAAAAGGTAATTCTCAGTGTATGTAAACACAGCGAAGGGGAGGGACACACTTCTGTTACACAAACTGACCTTTGCAGAATTCTTCAAGTTTAGTAATGAAACTGATAGATTCACATGATGCATATGCAGCAAGCCTCTTTGTCTTCATGTCCTTGTGCTCATTATAAAGGCATGGACGCAGAGCATGGTTTATAGAGTGATGATAAAATACACCATGGCACCTGGGCTCCCTGCAGAGCTCTGAAGATTTATCTGTCTTTAGATGAGGTACTGTACAGGGATGGCTCAATCCCATCGTTGTGCTGGTGAACTTAAACCTGGGCTTGAAAGGATCACTCATCTGGCTAGAAGAATAATTTAGTTTTTGTCTATTCTAGAGTTTGTCCTCCTGGGTCTGTATTTTAATAAAGGACATCAGTTTACTCAATTGTGCTGACTTGTGTTTTTTGGTTTTGTGATTTAAACTATGTGTATTAAGAGGTCTAATAGTAGTTTTATCTCAGAAAAATAAATAAATCCCCTGCTTTAGTTGAACAGAGCATGTCTGCTCTTTATGCTAACATGCATAGAATGAAGACCTTGAAGAAGGGTATGTGGATGAAACTAGATTGTAAGCAGAGAGTAGTAAATCCATGCCGCTATATGAATAGTGTTCTAAGCTTTAAACTGATGCATTACTTACATTTGCAAAGGTATTGAAAATATAAAATCCTTCTTCATACTGTGCCCACTAATGTCATGTTAACATGTTTTTTTAAATGGGACCTTCTTCATCGGATGAGTGCGTTTGAAATGACTTTATTAATCCAATCTGAAAGCCTCCTTCTAATGATTTTAAAACTCACAGGCCCTTCTTTCTTTCAGCAGATGTAACATATATAGAATCAAACTAATCCTCCACATCATGTCTTGTGAATTTCTGAGCCTAGCGAACGTTTAGTGGTGGGCAGGTTGTGAAATTCACTATCTCTAACAAATAATTAATTTGAAAGGTGTAACTAATGTAAAATTATGATGTTATAAATGTGACTGATGTGAGTTAGGTTAGTCTGATGTTATGGTTATTGTTATCTATTTATATTATGGAAGACCAGAATGGCCCCAGCTGTGATCAAGGCCCCTTTGTGCTAGGCATTGAACAAACAAATAGTAAGAAACGGTCTCTGCCCCCAAAGAGCTCACAGTTTAAAAAAGACAATACAGATAGCCCTATTTTATGGGGAACCGAGGTCCATACCGTACCACACCATGCAAGACTTCAGTTCTGCTAATATGGATGCAGATATTTTACTTTAAACATATAAGTTGTCCCAAGAAGTCACTAGTGAAGTTAGAGTGACTTAGTGAGACTAGTCACATTCTACCTGTGGGATCAGGGACCCTGTGATTTCCTCTAGGGTCAAACAGGAAGCTTGTGGTAGAGTCAGCAATGGAACATAGATTGCCTGAACCCTTCAATGAGCTTACACCAGCGATAAATTTATTTCGGATAAGCGCTTTAAATCAGGGAGAACAACAGCAAATGGACAAACTATTCTTCTGGTGCCTGCCACAGCCCGTGATTTACAGATCCACAACTAGTTTCCTTTCCATTCTACAGTATTTCCACTCAGAAATATCTACAGGACACTACTATCCCATCCTTAAAGTTAGAGATGGGTCCAAAGTCCAGGACCCAAGTACCTCTGAATTTTGGAAAATTCCAGATCTAAACTTTGCACATCAGGCCCACCTCTTGTTTCAATAAAAATGACTAGAATTTGTATAGATGCTGTAATGAGCATCTGCCCCTCTCCTAGTCCCCACAAGTTGGGAGCTCCAAGTTTCTGATATGCTGCCTAATCACATTCTGCAGCACTTCAGAATAAGGACGTTTTTTCACATGGTCAGTTCTTTGTTCATGGCTCTTGATCTTGGAAGACTGATCTCTTTCTGCTTGAGCAGTGTAAATGAGCTCCCAGCTGATTAGCTTCAGCTAGACTTCTTTACATTCCTATGCACACTCTGTGTCTTTAAGGGGCCTACACTTTGAATGGGTAAACCTGGACATGTCTTTGGGGTTGCTTGTTACTGTGGGAGAGTGGAGGAAGAATACATCAGGGCTCTTTCCACTAAGGCAAGGGTTTGGCATCTGGCAAGCAGTTGGTTCAAGGCTTTTGTCAGGAAGGGCACGGTTAACAGATTTGCAGGTATAAACTAGGTTTTTTGTAACTGGGAGAAATGAGAGGGTTTGGCATTTGTGAAGGAGTTTGGGTCAGAGCTCATTACTGGGGAGGAACTGGGAGGTAGGATGGTTGGTTTTTGCCATAGGAAGAGGATGGCTTAATAAATGAGGACCTTCAGGCCTCTTTCTGAGGAACCGTTATATAACTATAATAGGATGTCCAGATACTGTGGTGATGGGCACCTTGGAGATGTAAATAACAACAGCAACAGCAGTGATTAATAATGAACAATGCAAATGCTTAAATCAATGAAACGTTCCTGCTTTACAGAGATGGGAAAAATGGCTGTCTTGGTTTTGCCTTCTGGCCATAAAATCTAGGACTATGTTGCATTTCAAAAGAAGTGTGATTCTGTATCCAGACCCAAATCTATTGAGCCTCATCAGAACTCATGGGGAAGGTGAATGGGTTGTTGAGTGAAGGGTTCTAGTTCTGGCCCCTTTCTCACCCCTTTCCCCATCCATTTCAAGTAAATTTCAAATCATGTGCTGCAAACACAGTGCTGTCAGCAAGCACGTGCTTAACTGAAAACATACATTTAGTGCTATGAGTAGATAATTGCTGAGGGGTGATAGTATTTATGGGTGATCACAGAGAGAAGAAAGACATTCATGCTTTGTACTATTAAGCTTATGACATTGCTCTTATTTTTCTCTTTTGCCAGTGCCTCTGTACTCCAGGATAGGCAGAATTGCATTACAAAGAGGTGCTACTGCATCTACATATTTAGAGGTAAGTGAGCTGGTGAGAAGAGAAGATAAATCAACCATATAGGAGAAAATACTAGCCATACCACCATGGCTAAACAACAAAGTAAAAGAAGCAGTGATAGGCAAAAAGGCATCCTTTAAAGAGTGGAAGTTAAATCCCAGTGAAGAAAATAGAAAGGAGCATAAACTTTGGTAAATGAAGTGTAAAAATATAATTAGGAAGGCCAAAAAAGAATTTGAAAAACAGCTAGCCAAAGACTAAAAAAGTAATAGCATTTTTTTTAAGTACATCAGAAGCAGAAAGCATGCCAAACAACCAGTTGGACCACTGGACAATCAAGATGCTGAAGGAGCACTCAAGGATGATAAGGCCATTTGCAGAGAAACTAGATGAATTATTTGCATAGGTCTTCATGGTTGAGGATGTAAGGGAGATTCCCAAACTTGAGCTATTCTTTTTAGGTGACAAATCTGAGGAACTGTTCCAGATTGAGATGTCATTAGGGGTGGATTTGGAACAAATTGATAAACTAAACAGCAATAAGTCACCAGGATCAGATGGTATTCACCCAAGAGTTCTGAAGGAACTCAAATGTGAAATTGCAGGACTACTAACGATAGTCCGTAACCTACCATTTAAATCAGCTTCTGTACCAAATAACTGGAGGATAGCTAATGTGACACCAATTTTTAAAAAGGGCTCCAGAGTTGACCCTGGCAATTACAGGCTGGTAAGCCTGACTTCATTAGCGGGCTAACTGGTTAAAACTATAGTAAAGAACAAAATTGTCAGACACATAGATGAACATAATTAATAATTGGGTAATGACTCCACCATGGTTTTTGTAAAGGGAAATCCATTAGCCTCCCACAGCCTAGAATCTCACTTGTTGGGAGTGATGGCGAGGACGGAGTGTCAACAAAGCATATACCTCCACATGAGCAATAGTGTACATGTAGGTTTTCAGAAAGCCTTTGAAAACAAGGTCCCATCACTACAAAACGTCTTAAGCAAAGTAAACAGTCATAGGAATAAGAGGGAAAGTTCTCAGCAGCGATTGGATAACTGGTTAAAAAAGATAGGAAAACAAAGGGTGGAATAAAATGGTCAGTTTTCAGAATAGAGAAAGGTAAATAGCTGGTGTCCCCCTGGGGGGGCTCTGTACTGGTCAGTCCAGGTTTAAACATATCATAAATGATCTAGAAAAAGGGGTAAACAGTGAGGTGGCAAAATTTTCAGAATGATACAAAACTATTACAAGAGGTAGTGGTCTCAAGTCCCCAGGCAGACTGCCAAGACATACAAAAGAGATACGCTCACCAGGAGGACACGTCGGGTTGACACAAAAGTTCTAAGAAATAGGCAAGATGAAAATTCAAAGTGTAAGAAACCACGAAGTACATTGCACACCATTGGAAAAAGACATAAGCCAATTAAATAACATATAACCCAATAGATGTGGAGCGCTTATCATTAACTTTTGACTACTGTACAGTAAAATCGAGCTCTTTGGAGAGTGACAGTCTGTGGATAGGGTCTCTGAAGATGTCCACGCAGTGTGCAGAGGTGGTCAAAAAAGTGAACAAAATATTGGGAATCATTATGAAAAGGATAGATAATAAGACAGAAAATACCATATTGCCTCTATATATATCCATGGTATGCCCACATCTTGAATACTGCATGCAGATGTGGTTGCCCCATCTCAGAAAAAGATATATTGGAATTGGGAAAAGTTCAGAAAAAGGCAACCAAATATGATTAGGGATGTGGAACAGCTTCCATATGAGGAGAGATTAATCAGACTGGGACTTTTCAGCTTGGAAAAGAGTCGACTAAGGAGGGATATGATAGAGGTCTATAAAATCATGACTGGTGTGGAGAAAGTAAATAAGGAAGTGTTATTTACTCCTCATAACACAAGAACTAGGGGCCTCCAAATGAAATTAATAGGCAGCAGGTTTAAAACAAACAAAAGGAAGTCTTTTTTCACACAATGCAGAGTCAATCTCCTTGCCAGAGGATGTTGTGAAGGCAAAGACTATTACAGGGTTCAAAAAAGAACTAGATAAATTAATGGAGGCTAGGTCCCTCAGTGGCTATTAGCCAGGATGGACAGGGGTGGTGTCCCTAGCCTCTGTTTGCCAGAAGCTGTGAATGAGTGACAGGGACTGGATCACTTGATGATTACCTGTTCTGTTCTTTCCCTCTGGGGCACCTGGCATTGGCCACTGTCGGAAGATAGGATACTGGGCTGGATGGACCTTTGGTCTGACCCAGTATGGCTGCTCTTATGTTACCAACTGCTGCTTGGGTCAGATGCAGAGCTATAGTGCCTGAGTAATGGTGCTCTGAGTCACTGAATGTGCTATGCCTCAGGAGTGAAAGGGAGCACACATAGAGCAGTACTTCTTACACCTCCCGCAGAAATGTTCTTCGCACACTGTCCCTGGGTGCTCGCAAAAGAGCAGGGAGGGCAAGACTGGGAATGAGGGATTGTTTCATAGCAAATAGAATGATTTAATGGTGGCTCAGAATGTAGGAGTTGCTGCTGTGGAATTCACTCTCACTGTGCCCTGGAGTACCTGGGGCTGTGGCTATGGCCAGAGACTCAGGCCACTTGCTGCCTCTTTGTGGCTGTGAGTGGCCACCAGTCAAATTAGATATTAGCTCCCCAACTGCACTCAGGGATTCCTAGCTACAGTATTTTTGCCTCAGTTCTGTGTGGGTGTGATGTGGAGTTTCTTGTACCTTTTCCCCTTCTCTTTCCCCAGTGCACCCATGCACAACCAGTCAGAATTTATCCCTGAATAACAAAATCTCTTGCAGATAAGAAGAGAGGTGATATTTATACCAGTCTCAAAGGGATGGGCCTCCAGGGCCTTTCCAGAGAATAAATCCAGAGGTGTATAACATACTTGTTCTATATTCTCATTTTGCCTGATAGAGGTGAATTCACAGAGGCAATGGCAGCCTTGATTTTTCCCTGCTGTGTGACCTGGGGTCTTTGTTGTACTGAAAAAAAAAAGAGTTGTTTTACGAGGTGGACACACCTCTGGGGTTTTACTGTCTCAGCAGACTAATGTTCAATGGTCTATTATCTCCGTAGTTTCTGAAGACATGAAACTGAATTCTAGTAGCAATGGTTCAGCTAGAGAGCGTGTAGGTGAGAAGAAAGTTCCCAGTTTGCGGTGACGCTTTTACATTCATTCTGGGATGGAGAGGGAGAGAAATGACTGGTGGGGATCCCACAAGCCAAACAGCAGGAATGGAAGAAATTGGTGATTATCTGCTTGACTAAAGCTAGCAGGGAGAAAACTTGCAGTTGATCAGTTATGTGCGTTACACTATGACTGCTTCCAAAGTCAGCATAAATAGAAGGATCCTGGGAGCTGAAATGTAGATCTGGATCTAAATGCTGCACTGGGCCTCAGCTGTAATATTTAATGGCAATTTTTGTATGGAAGTATATGAAGTACATGAATACAGTAGAAGCAGTTTAGACTTGGTACGCTATTTTTGTTTCAGATGCTGCTAAAATATAACAATTATTTTTAGTCTAGTTATACCTTGTAACATATCCCAGAACAATGTCTCTGTCTTTTTTGCATCTCTGTGTGCTTCTACATATAATCAGTTGTATCTGTACATATATATTATATATGGGTCTACTCTAGTTACAACTCCATGATAGATAGAGATAGAGAGAGAGAGAGAGAGAGAGCTGTAAATAACATATGCAAGTATCAGTTTTCCACACACTTGCTACAAGTAAAACAGACAACTAATTTAAAAGGAGAAATTGAAAAAACCCATGGGTTATAATTGAAATAATTTACATTCACTTTTTTTTTAACCATTCATTCTCTCTTTTCTCCTGCATCAAGTTTTCAGGAAAACACTTAGTTTTGATAAAGTCACATGGTTTTTAAGATCGATGTAAAATTAAGTTTTGTGTATGTTAAATGGTGATTAGATTGTGCTTCACACTGTTTTCCAGTACAAGAGTACATTATTTCACTATCTTCCCTGAAAGTGGAATGTAGGATAGAAAGAAAGATAAATGTGCCTAGTCTTTAGGTTACCCTTTCTCCAGGGTGTCAGTATTTCCCTAGACACTAGGATAAACAGTTGATTAAAAGCTAAAAAGTGTGTATTGTCAAATTCTTTATGGAAGGAATCTCCTCAGATAAACTACACAAGCATAACATCTGAACAATGGGAAGCATCTTTGTTAGTAAAGTTTTAGGATAAGAACAATAAAACTATTAGAACATTAACAGAAACATTCTTGAGGTAGGTATTCTTTTTATAATATAGTTTCTCTGTTGTGATCATCAGAATTATCAGGATTTCAACATAAATCTAGAAATCTTACAAAGCTATAGCTGACTACTGTTGCTTTTAGAGCATGTTTTATTTAAAGCTGTGAAAATGAATGGAGAGTGAAAATCTTAAATTTATGTAAATTCTTCAGAAGTGTTTTAGTTGCTGTTTAATCCCCCACTCTCTTACTCTCCCCCAGTTCTGATCTAGCTTGATGTGAAGTTCAAATACACAGAGAATGGCATAGAAAGGGGAATCATATCTAGAAAAGGACATCCATTCGGACTGATGTAATCACCCAAATGCCTCTCTAGTTCAGCTCTAATTGAGGCTGGCATGACTTGGCAACACAAAAGGAAATTTCGCTGATGAAATTTCATCATTGTTAAGTGAGAGAATCAGCCTCAGGTAAGATCACCAAGTGTGTAGTAGAAATCTGCAGGTCACATTCTGATCTTGGTTGTACCAGTGTAAATCCATTAAAGGAAATGTTTACTTTAACAGATTTATCCCACAGCTACATAAATACAGAATTTGGGCTAAGTACATTTTCCAAAGGCATTTTTTAGATTATACTCACAGGATCGTATGTTCAGGGCCAGTGCAAGGAAGTTTCGCGAAACTTCCACCTTGCACCCCCCCCAGCTAACCCTGCCCCCCCCAAGGCAGCTAACTCAGCCCCCCACCGGAGCCCCCCCGCAGCAGCTACCCCCCCACCGCGACAGCTAACCCTCTCCCCCCTCGGCCCTCCATGGCAGCTAATCCTGCATGGGGAGACTTCCCCCTTCTCCCCTCCCAGCAGCTAACCCTGCCTGGGGAGACTTCCCCTCTTCCCCCCGCCCCGGCAGCTAACCCTGCTTGGGGAGACTTCTCCCCTCCCCTGCTCCCCCAGCAGCTAACCCTGCCTAGGGAGACTTCCCCTCTTCCCCCGGCAGCTAACTCTGCCTGGGGAGCCCTCCTGCGGAAGCTAACACCTGCCTGAGTAGCCTGCCCCAGCTCACCTCGGCTCCGCCTCCTCCACTGAGCACGTCGGCGCTGCTCTAATTCTCCTCCCCGCCCAGGCTTGCAGCGCTGATTGGAGGAGACTTAGAGCTGGGGTGTGTGCTCAGTGGAGGAGGCAGAGCGGAGGTGAGCTGGGGTGGGGAGCTGTTCCCCTGTGCGCCACCCCCCTTGTTATTGCGGGCAACCCTCTCCGCGCGCCCCCCACCCAGCTCACCTCCACCTCCTCACCTGAGGGGGCTTTTAGGCGCCCCCAACCACTAGGCGCCCTAGGCGGCTGCCTACTTTGCCTAAATGGTTGCACCGGCCCCACGTATGTTAAACTGTATGGTATAAGCCATGTGATCCATTCTATTTATATAAAGGCAACTATGCACTATAGTCCACTCAACCACCAACGCTTCTTCCACCAGGGGATGGGGGGTAAGATGGGTGAGGTATCAGAAGAACAGCCACTGCATGCCACATGTTACCTTCGCAGAGTAGCAGGGCCTACGATGTAATTTACACCATGAATTACTACTGCCGTAAGTAGAGGTCACTTCTTCTCTACAATTGTCAGAGTGCAAAAAATGTCATATTATTGAAAATCACCAGATGGTGCTCCCATAGGAAAGCCTTACACATCTTGTTTATCTGAATGTAGATGCAGTTAGATCTTGACAGAAATAATATGTTAGTTGCAGTGCAGTTTCTTTGGGAAGTTGTTACATTTGCGAGTGAAATTAGTTCATTTTCTGAGTCTATCTCCATTAAATCATCTTTAGGTGAATAGCTGCTGCCTATTGAATATATCCCATGCAGCAAACAAAAAAACACTACATGATGTCAAAATTTTTCTGTGCACTTCCACAATTTGTGCATATAGCAAGATCACCTGATATTAGGCACATCTTAGAATTCAATATAAGAAAGAGATGTCTTAGAGTCCAGGAAAGAAGGTTCCAGAACTGTGGAGCAGTAAGGCAGTTGGAAGTAGCTGAGGAATGTCAGAAGACAACTAACTTTCTCTGATCTCAAATTGACTAATAATTTGTATTGTTAGGCCAACAATTGTTAGGCCTTCCTTTTGGGAAGGAATTAAATGGTACAGAAGAGTTCAAAGTACATAGTTCAGGCCAGCTTCCTGGAGAAGTTTGAGAGGCTCGCATCTGGGGGTTTTGGTTTTGGCCTTTCTCTAATAAACCAGATTTCATCCCTAATTAGAAACAATGAGTTTGTGATTTTTTTCTCCATGTGCACTTTAGTGCTTATGAATCTACTGTTGAGAGCTGTCACTTTGGTTTAAAACTTTCTTCTCAGCAGCAGACAGGAATCCTTTCTGCTTCTGGAGTCTATATGTTTGGTAAATGTTTGTGCCTTACCCTGAGGTCAGTGATGTCTGTAGTTTAATTTAAGATATTAGAAAGAAACAATTAGTTTGCCTGGTGCCTAAACGGCTGCTGAATAAACAACCATGGAAGCTAAATTCTTTAGAAAAAATCTTCATAACTTTGTTTATCTGGACTCTCTGTTGGCATACAGATGCAAGAAATTGCTTCAGTTAATTTTAATTCTTCTTATTTCCCCAGCATTGTGCTACTTTACCCAGCAAATATATGTAGCAGGAAGATACCTATAGATGTTCGCAGCAGCTGGAGGGTTTACGATCTAACCTAAAAAATGCAAGTTGGTTTGCTTGTAGTAATTAATTCCAGTAACATTTCTGCTAAATGCTTCTGTGTGTATCTTAGAGCTTTCTGGGTCTCAGCAGCAGGTTATAGACCTGAGGGGCATATCCAATCCATTTTTATTTTCAGTTCACAACACCTTACTTTTGCTGAATGGCTTGCAAACCCCAGTGAACCGTTATAACCCCTAAATCCCTGGTTTCACATAGGAATAAACACCCAACTCCTAATTTAACTTCTAAAGCAACTGGCTTAACCATGTCATCTCTCAGACATATTTAAAATTTACTTTATGTAAGAAAAAAAGATTTATTTAGGAATATTTTAGGCAACCAGAGCTGGATACAGTTACATCTAGATGGAAAAAATACACCAAGACAGAATGTGTTGGCAGGGCCGGCTCTAGGTTTTTTGCCTCCCTAGCAAAAAAATGTTTGGCCGTGCACTGCCCCCCGCCTTTTTTTTCCCGGCTTTTACACATGTTTGCACTTTGCAATGGTTTGGTTTTGTTTTGTTTTGTTGTTTTGATTTTGTTTTTTTTTTGACTGTTTAAAATTTTTTTAAAAAATGAAAACAAAGAGAATTTGGGGGTAGTTAGAGAAATAAAACAATTTCCTACTAGTGTACTCATTTAATTTTAACAAAATCACCATTACAAACAATTTGGGTTAAACTATACACTGTAATGAAAAATGTTAGTGTCTTCGAGTGCGCCCAGTTTCTCATAAATTAAAAGAATTTATATTAACTGAATTTTTCTGGTTTTTATATCTGTGTAGTTTTTTAATAATTCAGTGAAATCTAAATTTTTTGCAATGGTACTTTCAATCGAAATTAATGCGAGTCCTGACAAACGATTCTGAGAATGGTGGAGCTCAAATAATTTTTTAGTAATTTCAGTTTTGAGAAACTGTGCTCACCAGAAGCCACTGATACTGGTAATGTTGACTTTTTAAAAAAATTTATTTGAAGTATGAGATAGTTTTTCTAATTCTTTTTGCTGTGTCTCTCTTTGTTGCTGGTAGACAGCACTGGAAAGTCATTGTCATTTTTGTTCCGGCATTTTAGCCCTATAACCACTGGCACCGACGCAACACGGAAATTGGTGTAAATGGTGCCGATAGGACGGCACAGTACAAACAAGTAATTGTGATTCCTGATTTAATTAATCAATAACTGTTAACATTTACACATCTATGCACATTCACATTTTGAGTGACCATGTCATGATGTGACACAATATTTTTCATGTCACGCTCCTATCGCACTACTGGAGATTTTTTTGCTCTTCGTGTATTTTTTTTTCTGTACATTGGTGGATTTCCCCCCCCCCCCCCAAAAAAAAAAAAAAAAAAAAAAAAAAAAAAAAAGGCTGGCTGGAATGCCAGCCCTGGAAATGTGCTGCCTCAAGCATGGGTTTGCTTTGCTGGTACCTAGAGCTGGTCCTATGTGTTGGTTTTTAACTAAAAGGTTCTTTATTAAGGTGGAATCAACAAGTGCTAAAGGAACCTACGGTAATTCTAGAGAAAAATATCTTGTTAGCCTGGAGCAAAGGCTTTGGGCTTAAATTTGAAAATACTCTTCAGTATGACCTTGCTGGACTATATGGAGAATCCAGTCCAAATTGTTTTTTAAAAAAAGATGTCCTGAGATTCTTGAGTAGAAGGAGAGATGACCCATTCTCAGTGTCTTCCAACTGGTACTAGGGATGTCCTTAAGAATGCAGATTTTCCTATAATTGTTGATAGTGTATTCAGTAAACAGTCCAAATTGCTTCCACCCACCTGAGGCCTAGGAGAAAGTGATGGACTTTCTGTCAGCCCTACGTTTATGATCATGTTTTGCACTATTCTTGGAAGCAACAACGTACTCACTGATATAAAGAGAACTAAAAAAAGACATTTCTTTTCACAACAAGCAAATGTGTTGTATGTTCCTGATTTGCGCAAGCCATTGGGAACACGAATCTCCAGTAAGTGGTCTGTTCTGTAAGATACTTTACCAGTAGTTGGTGTCAGATAGTAGTTTTGAAATCGGTCTGGATTAAGGTCAATTAACAAAAAGAAACATTGACTTTATCATCTGATATCCAGATGAAGCTAAGACTATCCTACAAACATATATATAGGAGGCAAATGATGTAAGAAGACAGATGAGGGAAAAGAGGATGAGAAAAGAGTTAACAATATGTGTTCCAGAAACTTCCAGTTGAAGGTGAAATTAAATATTGACTATTAGGATGTTGATCTGCTCTTTGGTAACTCTTATAATTGCTGCAGAGATGGGTAGATTCCTGGTCACAGATGTTTATGGAAGAGTTAGAAGTCAAGCCACTTTTCCATTTTTTTATTGACTTGCCTTGCTCATCTTCCTGTGCCCTTCTTCCCCACAACACCCTTTGCTAAATTCAGCAAGGAAACTTGAACTCAAAGCACTGAAAATGTCTCTATTGTTTAGGTTTGCTCATTTCTCACTTTTCTTTTGAGAATTTATAGTAGAATTAATAATAGTAGATGTGGTGAAGAGAATGCTGGATTTTATCCATTTCATGGCTGGTCCATCACAGTGAAGGATAAATCAGTTCAAATAGACGTGTTCTATATTTGAAGTCTATACTGAAGTGTGCACCATGCTAACAGAAAAAGTTCATGTGTTTCTCTCGTCCATATTTACTGATGAATATTAAATTATGCCCAGCTGACAAAGGGTTATACTTTGCATTAAGATATTGTTGAGGGGAGGAGTTGGGGAAATCACTTCCTATCATGTTTTCCTGTCTCACTTTGAATCTCTGAGCCCAACTGAAGGTAACTCAATGATTATTCCAGCTGGCTCTAGGCTGAGCTCCTGGAGTGTTTGTTTGCTCGAGAAGCCCATTTGTATGTCTGGACTGTGTGTAATTTTTACCAGAATGAAAAAGGTGCATACAGGGCCGGTGCAACCATTTAGACAAACTAGGCGGTTGCCTAGGGCACCAAGATTTGGGGGCACCAAAAAGCAGCGCCCCCAAAAAAATTTTTAAATGGTTGCAGCGGCCGCTGCTGGATAGGTAGTCTGAGCTGCCGGCGGCAGCAGCTGCCTGCAGCCGGCAGCCCAGGCCCCCCAGGGTCAAGCAACGCAGTTGCGGCAGCCCGGCAGCCCAGGGCAACCCGGGGTCAGTGCGCAGCCGCGGCAGCTCAGGCGCCCGGGTCAGGGACCGCCACAGCAGCCCGGCAACCCAGGGCCCCCGGGTCAGGAGCCGCCGCATCAGCCCAGGGCGCCCCCGGTCAGGGAACCGCCGCGGCAGCCCGGCAGCCCAGGAGCCCCGCAGCAGCCCGGCAGCCCAGGCGTCCCCGGGTCAGGAGCCGCGGCGGCGGCCCGGCAGCCCAGGGCGCCCCTCGGTCAGGGCGCCCCGGGGCAGCCCAGGGTGCCCCTGGGGTCTCAGCAGTGGTCTGTGGAGTGAGAGAAGAAAGAGGACCCCATCTCATGCATTGGGCAAGGTAAGCAAGTGCCTCCCACAGGTCGGCCTCAGGTGCCTGTGTTCCTGCCCCTTGGTCCTTGGCTGTCCCTGTTCCTGCTCCCCTTGTGCCTGGACGGCTGAAGAGAACAGCAGCCTGCAAAGCGAGCTGCCCCAGTGCCCCAGGCACCCCCTGACCCATCCCCCACAGCTCTGACCCCCGCTCTGAGCCAGTCTTCTGAGCTGGAACCCCCTCGACCCCATCCCCACAGCCCTGACCCCCAGCTCTGAGCCCAGCCCCTCTGACTGGACCCCCCGACCTATCTCCCCACTCCTTGAGCGCAGTCCCTGTGAGCTGGGCACCCTGAACCAGAGCCCAGCTCCCACCAGCCCATTGGTACCAACCATCACAATCACCCAGCAACTGCCCACTATGTAATTGCAAATGTATACATACATTACAGCTTTTAATGTTTTTGAATATTGTATTTAGTTTATTTTCAAATTATTACAATTAATTTTGAATGTATTTCACTAGTTATTTTTACATTTCCTAATACATGTTACTATAGTATTGCAAATGTTTTATGGAAGGGCCCCCGATTTTGCTTTGCCCAAGGCCCATGATCCTCTGGGTGGCCCTGTCTGACTTTTAAGCCCGTGCTGCTGTTTTTGCCTGCACACAGCAGGCCTAAGCCTGTGAGTGACCCCATAGCAGCTGCCTGAAGAAGTGCTTGGGGGAATCATGCAGAAGGAGCGTGATATTTTTTGAGTTCTCTCCTCATGGAGGCTGTGTTCACATTGGTGCAGGACAGCAGTCTCAGCAGGACTCTAGGCCCAGCACCTTGCCTCAGTTGTAGATTTGTAGTGCATCCATCACCGGGCTCAGTCTGGCACCGCTACCCTCACCAGTGCCCAAGAAGCAGTCAAAAAAGTTGGATGGACTGGTTAGTTAGTTTTGCTGTTGCTTGGCAAGTGTAGAGACCAGGAATGCATAGTATTCTCTATGATGTTCTGTCCTGAGCAAAATTGGTATGTTATGGGTAGTGCCTGTGAGGACAGTGTCTGTTTATGTATCCAGCCATCATGTCTTAGGTCTTCTTGGGGGGGAGCTTTTCCATCCTGCTTTCATTGGTGACATCTTAGATTCTCTGGTAGACATCTATGAAGACATACTCTGACAGGATCATCTGGCAATACATCACAGTTGACGCAAAGGCTCTTACAAAAACCATTTAGTTTCAAGTTTCTTGTTTCTTTGTTTTGTGGTATGACATTGTTTGAGATCAACATAACTAGCAACAACTCAGGCAAAAGAATTTGATATATGTGATGCCATTAATCAACTTGAGAAACCAAGAAGTTTCTTGTGGGCCACAAAATGACGCAGCCTTGAGAAAACATTGGTAGATGCAGGTGAACTTGCGGAGGAGTGATGTACCGCACTTTTTGAACCAGATCCAATCCGTATTAGAAAGAAAGGAAACAGTTCACATATGAAGCAGATGACGAACCTATTTATGATCCGAAAGAAATTCAAAGTGAACTTTTACTTTGCAGTCATTGCACAGCAATATATTCGGTTGAAGAAAGATTCACATTGATGCAGCAAATTAGTTCAGTATTTGGCTTTATATATGATGTTTACAGTTTCAAAATGAAACACCAAAGCAATTATGAACATTGCTTGAATCTGGAGAAAAGCTTGATCTGGAGAAAAGCTTTGCAACATAGTGAATCCAAAGATATTGATGCCTTTGACTGTGCAGTGAATTGCAAGCTATTGCAAGACGAGTCCAAAGGATTTCATCACTGCAAGAGTACTGAACTTCATATGGAAATAAGCTGACGATAGTGTCCCTAACACAGTTATTGCTCTTCGCATCCTCTTGACTCTCCCGGTTGCTGTGCCATGGTGAGCGAAGCTTCTCGAAGCTCAAGTTGATAAAAACATATATGCGAACATCAATGTTGCAACAAAGACTTGTTGGGCTATCTACCTTGTCACTAGAACATGACATTGCTCACAGCATTGACTTGAAGAACTTGTTTCTAAATTTGCTAAACTTAAAGCTCGGAAACATAAATTCTAAATTATAACATGTTACTCTGTGACCGTGTATTGTGTATAATGTATGTGATTTTGGGGAGGGGGGGCACAAGATGGAAGTTTCGCCTAGGGTGCAAAATATCCTTGCACCGGCCCTGGGTGCATAGTAATCATCACCATCAATAATTGTGCTAGCGTCTGAGATCCAGAAATGAAACTGCTTCTTCTGCTTTCCTTGTCCTGCTGAATATGATGCAAAATCCAAATAAAACTCTATTCATGATTAGTGTTACACTTGATTTTTTTGCCTTATTTCCATTTAATAATCTACAGAAACGTTTGATTTTCAACTGTATTCATTTAATTAATGCTTTCAAGGTACTTTGCACTTATACAGAACCTTTCATTTAGATTATCAAAGTATTTGTGATAGGCTAAAATTATTAAATATCTCACTGTTTTAATTGTTACTGTATATGCATTTGCAAAAACCAGTTAAAAGCCATGTCAAAGTTGTGTTTGTACTTTTATTCCCTGAATGTGCAGTCCATTTTTTTTATAGGAGGTTGTGGGGAAAGGGGGAAGGAGTTATAGATGCAAAGAAAGAAACTAGTACTGAATTTAATATAATTACCATGCAGCAAACTACTACATAGCCTTTTTTAAAAAAATCACAGATGCTTTAATAGAAGTAAACTGAGCCTTTGCTTGGCCTTTTAGTTCATATAATCTCTACCTTGCTTTTTTATCCTTCTGGTATGAGCAGATGGGAAACAGGAATCTCAAATTACTGTCCTCCCATTACTCCTAGTGCCATATTCTCAACCCTACCTGGACCTTTCTAATTGTGTGACTTTCCCATTTACTTCTTCACTGTCTCATTATTAGAGAAGCACAGTGTTATCTGATGGGTCTCCAAGACCACTACTGAGGCTATTGTCAAATTAGAACTAATCTCTTTTTGGTCAACAAACTGTCATTTCCTTAAACCCATGAGGGGATGCACAGTTCATACACAGTACATCCACAGGGCTAGATGGCACAGCATATTGATGTTGCAGTAAGTGCCTCCACTGGGCAGTGCATCTCTTGGATTACTGCTCCTCCCCAGGGAAGCTAGGTGAGAGTGTGCCTCAAGAGAAGTACAGTCCCTCCCAGAGCTCCAGAGAGCAAAAGACGAGTGTGCATGTGGCATAAATCCGAGGAGGGGTGCAGCCACCTCCCTTCTCCAGGTTCAGCTAACACTGCTTCCTCCTCCTTAATTCTTCCCTGCCCTGTGGTGCGAGGTTTGTACCTTTGGGAACACTACAAGAGAACAGGCTGTGGAGGAGGGATTGTACTGGCACTCTTCCTGATTGCACCAACACAAGGCTCAGGCATGTTCTACCCATTGGCATTCTGGGACTCTGTTGCATCTGGTGTCATATCTTTACTAATAATTTTTTTAAATAAATTGTGTGCATAAGGATGTTCTATAAATTGCTGAGGCAATAACAGACAATAAAACAAGTAAAAGTTAATCACCCAAGCCCGCATAAGGACTGGTATAACTCCATGATACTCAAACCTCAGTGACTCAGGAGCCAAATTAGCAATTACCCAAAAGAGCCACAGTTGTGAATTCATTGTTTCATTTACTATAGTACTATGTATATAGTAACACAGTGTCTTAATACTATGTGTTGCAAAGAGCTGCAGGAGATGCATTATAGAGCCACTTGTGGCTTGGGAGCCTCAGTCCAAGTATTACTGGTATAACTAAGGGATTTTATTTTGGATTATAAGAGTTTAACACATAATATAGAACTAACTGTTATGGTCTAGATTTGCAAAATCAGCTACTGATTTTGGATGACCAAGCTTCTTTAAAAGGCCTGGTTTACAGAAAACACTGAGCATCCACCCTCAGAAAATCAAGCCCTTTTATCTCAGATCTCAGGCATCTCGGACTGGGAACCCATAATCACTAGTAATTTTTGAAAATCTTGAGCTTTATCATATGTGTACTATGATAATATGTAATTAGTATTGCTAATTTGTAACTTGTAATTTTATAACTAATAAGTAGAGCTGGTTGAAATGTTCCAAATTTTGATCAAAAAAATTTCATTTCAGCCAAAAATCTCAATTTCAGCCAAAAAAGGAATGGATATTGTACAGAACTTTTTGCAAATATTTTCATTTTTTGACAATCTCCAACTAATTTGTAACTGCATTTTAAACTCAAACTCCTTTTAAATTAGATCTATATAGTCAGTTCAAAAATCCTGTACAGATTACTGTTGAACCCGATTCATAAAATAGTCAGTGAATAAGAAAACATTACTGTTCAGTTCCCAGAGTTTTCATAATAACATTAATGAGGAGCTAAATCAGAATTATTTTTATATTATTCAGATTATTCAATTGAAAAGCCAACAATTAGGCCCCAATCAATATTGTAGTAAGTAAACACAAATGTATTACTTTCCAGATTACAATATTTCAGTAGAAAGCTAAGTCAAAACTGCTTTTTATTTCAGTTAAATTAGACCAGATTATTCAACCTGGTAAGAGCATACCCAATTAAAGACCAAGGCCTGGAAGAGTTACAATCATAAATATAAATCCTGATCCTGCAGCTGGGTCTGTGCAGGTAGAATCTTGTGTCTGTTCAGAGACCCTTTGATTTAAATAGCACTGTGCATGGGAAGATGGATTGGAGATATAGTTATTAGAGTCACACGGGAGTAACTCTTTCCAGAACCAAGCTATCAATATCCCCTGGAGTATTGGTAAAAAATTAAAAAATATACACATTGCTTCCCAGATCAGAGTTTGAAAACAGAATGTAAAACTGAAGTAAAAATGATTTCATTCAAATTCTGATTAAATTGAATCAATCTAGGGAAACTAATTTGCATAATCAGACTTTTTGTCAATAAACTCATTTTTACTCACTTTATCCTCAGTTCAAAAATTTCATAATGCTATTCCATTCATGAAGCAAATACTTTAAAACATCTCTGACAAGGCAAAATGTAGCAAGAAAAAGAAATGAAATAGTAAATCTCAGCAAAGAAAAAATGTTCCAGGAAAGAAATGTTTCCTTCTAACCTTTCTCAGGGGATATAAACATTTAGGTACAGCTGGGAAGATACAATTTATTTACTATTCCAATTTAACTCCAGACCTTTGTCATCAATCTTTCCTGATCTAAAGAGGACTCAAAGATTACAATAAGAATTTGATTCAAAGGTTTAAAATCTGATAAAAATCATAGAATCGTAGAATAATAGGGTTGGAAGAGATCTCAGGAGGTCATCTAATCCAATCCCCTGCTCAAAGCAGGCCAACACCCACTAAATCATCCCAGCCAGGGCTTTGTCAAGCTGGGCCTTAAAAACTCTAAGGATGGAGATTCCACCACCTCCCAAGGTAACCCATTCCAGTGCTTCACCACCCTCCTAGTGAAATATTGTTTCCTAATATCCAGCCTAGACCTCTCCCACTGCAACTTGAGACCATTGCTTCTTGTTCTGTCATCTGCCGTCACTGAGAACAGCCTAGCTCCATCCTCTTTGGACCCCCCCCTTCAGGTAGTTGAAGGCTGCTATCAAATCTCCCCTCACTCTTCTCTTCTGTAGACTAAATAACCACAATTCCCTCAGCCTCTCCTCGTAAGTCATGTGCCCCAGCCCTCTAATCATTTTTGTTGCCCTCTGCTGGACTCTCTCCAATTTGTCCACATCCCTTCTGTAGTGGGGGTACCAAAACATGGATGCTGGCCCAAAATATGAATGGTGGGATTTTCTTAGGAATCAGGAAATATGTAAACATCTTTACAGTAGATATGGAATTAAAAAATATGAGACAGTGATACTGAAATTCAGTGTACAGAAGCAAAAAGCCCAAGGATATATAATGTTGTTTGCCTTCAGAAATGCATATAGAACCTCAATATTTTGATGGATTGGTGAGTCTTTTTGTTTTGTGTTTGTACAGTGTCTAGTACAATGGGTCCATGACTAGGACTCACCATGGTGAAATAAATAATAATAAAAAAAGCTCTGAGGCTGCTCTTATCTACAATGGGGGCCAATGTAGAATTGACTCCAGGATCAGGGAGCTGCATCCACTTCCCTTGTGGCTCCTTCTTCTGCTATGCCCAGTGGAAATGGGGTGCATCAGAGAATATAGCTTCTGCGATGGGTAATCAGAGCAGCCACAATTATATCTAGGCTTGGCAGTGTAACGGGTCGGGACTCACCACCTGGCGCCTCCTACTGGTCACTTCTGGGAATTAGCTCATTTCCAGTGGAGCGCCCCCTCCTGGTGGTGTCCAGTCCGTTATTCTGCCCTCTGTCGGCATCTCTAGACCCACGTTGCTCCCTGCTCGGCAGCGTCCTCTTTGAGGACACTGCCCTCCGGCAGTGCCCCTCAGTCCATCTACATCCCCTTCCGGGGATCGATCGTCAGTAGTCCTCCAGTCAAGCCTTCGCTTGCAACTACCCGCTCTCAAAGTCTAATCCCTCTCGGCAGGGATCTGGCGTGGTCCGTAATGGCCAGTGACTGGATGTACTGCCAGGAGGAAGGGGGGGGAGCGGGACCCAGGCCCGCCCTCTACTCTGGGTCCCGACCCAGGGACCCTCTGGCATTAGCCTCGCTGTCCTCCTCCTTTTCCTCCTCTGTCTGTTTCCCTGGGCCGCTTCCCCTACGGCCCCTTGCGCCCGCTAGGCCCTTTCTCTCAAGGCCTGCAGCCTGGCGGCTAGGGGCTAGAGCTTTCTAGCCTCCTTAAGCTTGCCCAGCACTGCGCTGTCCATGGTGCTAGTCTCGTCTCGTCTCCCCTCCCCTCCCCCCCAAGAGACTGACCTTCTCCCTTCAAAGGCCTGGGACAGACTGACTGCTCCTGCTCTGGGCAGCCTTTATATACCCCTGAGCCTGGCCCTGATTGGCTGTCTGCAATCTGGGCCCTGATTGGCTCCCTATAAGTCCTCTTTTAATTGGCTCCCGGGCTGGGTAGGCTCCCTGGGCCTGCCCCAGCCCACTCTCCCAAGGAGTGTGGCAGTCTGCCCCACTACAGGCAGAATTAATTGTTTTGAAAATAATTTCAATAGATATGATAGATGTTCATTTCTAAGCATTTTTTAGATGTTTATTTATTTAAAATTGTGAGAAAATTTAATTGTGGGAAAATATGTAAGGTGGTCACACAATGAGGTTCCAGCAATAATTATTTACTATTAGTAACTATTGAGATTAAAAAAAGTTGAAGCGTTATAACTGATGCAACACAAATTGTGAACATCTCATAATATAATGTAAATATCCTTAAATGAAACGTTCAAGTTGTCCAGCAGCATTTTTCTCACTTTGTCTACCTATACATTTTGATTATTATCTATGGCTATATTTTTTGTCGGTTTGTGTGTGTATGGTGAAATTGAGATTTACCAATATTTACCAATAAAAATCGAATCCTTCCAAGCTTACGTACTTTAGTTAGGGAGTAACATTTCAAGAACATGCAAGTCCCTTTTTCAGAAGTGACACAGGCACTTAGGAGAGAGACAAGGAAGGTGAGGTAACAGAAGTTAGTCCAATAAAAGATATTACCTCACCTATCTCTCTCACATCTTGGGATGAACTTGATTACAACACTGCAACAGTCCCCTTGTTTCCTTTTAGTTTTACCTAGGATATTTCTTAGAATTTATGTAAACCCTCATGCTTAGCTACCTGATGGGGAGAAATATCCTCTGGGATAGGTTATTCAATAATTGTCTGTCATGGGTTATTTTTGCACCTTTATTTTTACCATCTGGCGCTGGCTGCTGCCAGAGACAGGAATTTCCATGAGCAGACCAGTGGTCTATCTAGTACTAGATCCTATGTTCTTCTGAGAAAGAACCTCCATCATGTGACCAACCTGCATTCTGCAGACCACCAAGGAGTCCTCCATGAACTATAGTTTGGAAACCTGTCCCTAGGACAGATAGGCATAGATCACATTAAATTTGAATTCAGTGGTGTGCAGACCTCAAAGAAGAAGTTCCCAGAGTTGCTTGGCCTATTGATGTTGGCTGTGTGTGTGTTTCATGAGATGCGTGCGTATCATGAGAGAGTGGGGTGAGAGTAGAAGGTTGTAGGTTGGAAGAAAGGATCCTGGAGAGTGGATGGAGTCAATCTCTATTGTAGAATAATGGGCAGTATAGATAAACTTTAAGAACTTTTTGATGCTTTTGCAAACCCAGCCATACTTTTTAAGGCTCACTTCTCAGTAATCAAGTTACCTTTGTCTGATTTACTTAATAATGGGAAATTATATAGGCTTATAGTCTGATGCCATTTAATTTAAAATCCATTCCAGCATGTCCATGATATTTGGTTAGGTTGTTGCTGCAGAAACAGACAAACTGGGATGGGAAGCTACAAAGCTGGTTTCAAAAACATGAGCAAACAGAACCTGGAGTTAGCTGGGCTAGGCTTGCATGAGCAGCATGCTTCTAAAAGGCAGATGATTAAAATGAACATAACCATTATGATACTTTGCCTTCATTTGACACATTCATCTGCACCGTAGGTGATGCACTGTATCTTTTCCTGTATCTGTATTTTGAACCTTGTTGTTCAGCATAGTGATAACAGCAACGCCCTGTGTGCTGGCTGTGGTGGTGTGAGCAAACCATTTCCTGTTTGGATTAAATATGATTATTTTCAGCTGATGTAAGATATGCACAGGGAAACTTCCAGCAGCAAGTCTAGCACGGCTCCTTGTGGTATGGCTAAGATAGGGTCCTTTCTGTGGCTCAGCTGGCAAGGCTCCTGGTCTTGGACCACAAAGGTCCTGATTTGAGTCTCAGCTGGAGGTGTGTCCAGACACCAGAGGGAGAAGACTGCTGATTGGTTAGATTTACTCTAGTGTCCGATCACCAGGCAGACTTAAAAGTTGTACTTAAGGAGACATTTTAAGCCCTAGTCTTTGATTTCGCACACTTTGGTTCATGCACCTTTTTGCCTGCTCTCATATGGGCATGCACCAGTTTTATGCATGCAAATTGGGAAGCTGTCTAACTGTCCAAATTTCACATATAGGTTTTGCCTGCAGAACATAGGTTTGTGCTTGTTTTGGTTTGGTTATGCCCCATCTAGTATGTAAATTAGAGAGCAGGAAATTATGTAAAGAAAGAAAGAAAGAAAGAAAACTCTTTGATGCTTATAGGTTTCTTCTGCTAACACCCCCTGAAAAATAACAGGTTTATAAATCCATTAACCCAGCCATGAGCTGGATGAACTGAATATCAACACAATAGCTAATCCCAAAGTCGAGTGGGACAACTTTTGACTCTCGTGGTATTTAGCAGATTGGAGTAGCTTTGCTGAGACCCAAATGTTTGAACGGAAAAGACTTCTGTGGCCAAACCCTGGTCGGAAGCAACTATACTGCATCTGCAGTATTCTGTGAGAAAGGCACAGGTGTTATGAACGCTTCTTCACACAGCTCTGCTAAATTATGTGGTGGCTTTGGTGGTTTTATAATGAGGACAAATGTCCACTGGGAACGAGCTGGAAACCACTATTCTCATTTCACTCATTACTCACACGAGATTCCATTCTCACTGAGCCCCACACTAAACCAAGACTACTGGAAAGAGACAGAAGATTTTATGTAGCTTAGCTTAAGAAAATAAAGTAATGAATTGGGATATTTTTCTTTTGAGAATGGATCAAGTCATTTTTAGTTTCTGTTATAGCTCACTTCCTTGTACCTACCTTGACTTAGATCTCTTATTCACAGTATTTCTAACTTATGAATACTGTTAAAGTAGGGGTTTTATTGCTATTGTAGAAATCTAATGTTATAAAGCACCATACAACACAATATCATGTGTAGAAACTTACAGATAAATAACATGCAAACACCAAAACACACTTCTCCAAGTATGTCAGTGAGGAGGAAGATTTGGGTGCTTTCCCCTTCCTTTTCCCATCTGTTCTCAATTACACAAAACTCCTCCCTATAGTTTAAAGGAACAACATACACCCTACAAAACCCCTCTTCTCTGCACAATATGTGACATCTGTATGTGACAGGTGGGCTTTAAGGTTTCTTCATCACTAGCTTTATTTCCTAGGATCTATGTCTGTAGCACCTAAGAGCCTTTTATTTTTTCAAAACGCACACACACACACACACACACACACACAAAGCAAAATAGGGCCAAAACTTGCTGTCACCTGAAGTCAAAGGAGTTTACATTATCCTAAACTAAGTACAATGGTCACCAGTGAAAAAGCAGTATTCCCCCATCAGATATTACCCATAGATATTGCTATGTTAAATATAGGGGGGAACAGAGTTATGTCTGATACCAATGCAGTATTTGTTAGGATTGATTTTACGTTTTTTAAAATGGTGATCTCTGTACCAATAATCTTGGGTTGTTAAATCTTGTTTTCCCAAAAAACAACTGTGCCAAAATGAAAGTTCCAATCTGAAAGGGAAAAAATTACTTTCTTCGGGCATTTTACACATAGAAAGAATATCCAGCACCCCTGTGTTCATCATGGCATGCATTGCATTCTGGGCTACATTATGGCTGACCTTGCATGCATACACAAGTCAGGGAGAAAGTGTCGCAGCTGTTCCCTCCCTGGCACCCTTGCATAGCTAGCTGTTAGCCACCGTATGGCAAAGCTATTGCTGTCTAGAAAAGATTTTCAAAAACAACTAGTAATTTGGAATGCTCTAATTTTGGGGTACCTTAAAGAGACCTGATTCTGAGGATGTGTGTTTAGCACTTTCTGAAAGTTAAGTTCTCTTACAGTATCTTAGGATCCAAAAATTTAAGCCACTGAAATCAGTCACCTTTAAAAAATCTTCTATCTTCCTGTCTCTTAAAATTTATACCATTCTAATCACCATGGCATAAATCAGGGGCTGAGGACTGATGACCCCCATCTGTTCCTCCTCTCCTTCTCCCACTTTTCCACTTATGGCTGTTTCCCTTTCCACTTTGCTTTCACTGTTCTCTCCCACCCCAACTCACCCCACCTCTATGTCTGCTTCCACCTTTCCCCACTCTGTTTCTCCTTTCTTCACATGACTGCTCCTGAACCTGCCTCTATGTCCCATGCAGATGCTTTGCTTGGCAGCTCATTGGTCCCTCCCCCACTCCCTGCCAGCTGCCTCTCTCCCAGCAGCAACCATCTCCGGTTCTACTCTGCCCCACCTCTTGCTGTGAGTAGTGGGACTGCTGCTGCTGAGAGAGAGAAGCGGACATGAGGAGGAGCTGCTGACCTGTTGCTTAAGAAACAACTCAGTTTAGAGAAGACGCCTCTTGTTGTCACTCAGACCCAGGTGGCCAGCAATGACCCAGCATGCATTGGGAAAACCCAGGAGTGTTCTGTTGGAAGCTACGAATCATACATGATTTAACGATAAACCAAAGCAGGTAAATTGAAACTAGGGGAAAAGGCCCACCCATGTAGGCTTTTGCTATGTTATCTAAAAGAAACAGATATTTAACTAAATAGGGTTCTTGGAGGTGTGTGTGTGGGTTCACACTGGAGAAAAGGAAGGGAGAATGAGGAAAATGGGAAACAGCTTCAATGATCAAAGACTGCCCATTCAAACAGATCTGAAAAATCCAGGGACCAGCTCATTAGCTAATGTGTTTATTCAGCCTGCAACATAGCTACCCCAAAGCTAAACAGAACCTCCAATGTTGAACAATGTTGGTGACAGAACACAGCCTTGCCACATTCCTGTGAAGATTGGAAACCATGCTATGCGCCTCCCACAGACTTGAATGCAGCTTTGCCACAGAGTGCATCACTGATTTGAGATATTAACATGGAAGAGAAGACTTTCCCTGGGACTGACAATAGTGTAATACCTTTAGAGTTGCTACATTCAGCCTTGTTGCCCCTTTTGACCAGAGAGAAGTAGTATTCAGGGATGATATTGGTATGCTAGGTGGTCTGGAAGAGCCTATGCAGCCATGGTACAACAATAAAGACTCTCACCTATTTTCAGCAACTCAGGAGTAATGTTACAAACCCCTGGAGCCTTCACCTTATGGTCTACAATTCAGATCTCTTCTTGGTTGAAGGAAGGTGGCTCTACTGGAACTTCCTGCATTTCTTCAAGTGGAAGAGGGACTACAGATAACAGACAATTAAGGAGTATTTTGAATTGATCTTCCCATAGATGCAACTGATCCTGCAGACTCTTCTCTGACGCTTCCATCCCAAATCTTTACTGGACAAACTGGTGCCAAGTTCTTCCGCAAATACTACAAAGTTGAATAGAGGGTGTACAGATTATGCCTGGTGGCAGCCTGTTCTGAACTAGCTGCCTGGTCAACCACCAGGATTTCTCATCTTTCTTACATAAGGAGTTGACAACATCCTGAAGTTGAACCCATTCAGCCTTTGCTTTTGCTTTTGCCAACCTTTCTTTGGAGACTAAATAGTAACCTCCTTTTTTCTCAGCTCTAGCTGCTATGACAACATTTTCACTGATCCATGCATGGTGTTTGAAGGGCTGAGGCCCCAGCAGCGAGCTGGCAGCCATCAGCACAGATGACTCAAGACATCACCATTCCTTATCAGATGACAAAGTACAATTTCAGTCTCTAATGATTTCATGGCCTTACGCAGGTTAGAACAGAAAGTCACCTGATAGATTAGCTGTAATAAGTTGGTTGAATCAGATTAATTTTGCACCACTGTCTGTCTGTGAAGTTGGAGGCGTACTTTTGTCAGCAGAAGCCAGTGGTGAGTGTCAAGTTCATCATTGCTGCAAACTCATATGTCTATGGCGATTGACTGTCAATGACTATTAATGAGGACATGATCAATGACAGTCCCGGTGAGACCGCGTAGGCTGCACCAGATCTGCTTGTGAATCTTTGGATGACTGAAGAGTGAGTCAGCGATCACCATGTCTTTGGCAGCTTCAAACTCCAGCAGTCACTGCCTATTTCTATTGTTCTACCTGGTAACAAACTTCCTGAGCGTATTTGCCCAGGTGTTCTTTCCTACCTACACATTAAAGTCACTCAGGATCATGAGGACATTTCTTCTCGAAGTTTCATTAAAGACTGACAGCAGTTGTGGGTAACAATTATCTGCAGCCACATTGTTGGCCTTTGTGTTTGTGTAATCATACAGCATGATGATGGTGATATGCGCACAGCTGATATGGAATTGGACATTGATAAGTCACTTATTAATCATCTGCCAATCCTGAAAATGCCCAGTGGGCATTGGGTGGAAGTGCATTGGCCACCTGTTGTTGGAGCATCCTGTCTGGGATCACTGAGAACAAAAATATATAGTCCTCAACTCTCTTTTCACTGCTTCCTGGCCAGTGCACTTCAGATAAATAACAGATCTCAGTGTTCAGGATTTTCCACTGCTTGATGAGGAGAACATCTTTAGCTGTTTCAGGCAAGGTCTGAACATTCCAGGCACCAGTTTTACATTTGTCACCAACATGCAGGATCCTGGAATGGTACTTTTGCCTCAATAGTAGGGAAAGCCTAAGTCCTTTCAGCTGCAAGAATAACAGACCAGGTGGTCATAAGTGGTCAGCCTCAGTAAAAAGAACCTTTCAGCATGATCAAACTGACCCTAAAAGGGCTCAATCAGCACTGAGTGGTTTACGGATGTGATGGATTCGGTCACAGAGACCCTCTCGGGACTGCCACCTGATGTGCTGAGACTACCTTTGAGCCCGTTTCCCTGCCAGCTTGAGACTTCAGAACCCTGCTTTGTTGAGCCAGACACACTAGCCTGTTGCAAACACAGACCCAGCTTTGAACTACATCCCCAAAGCTACAGATTTAACTGAAAACAGCTTACAAAGTGCTCCTGTCTCCAGCACCCAGATACCCAGTTCCCAATGGGATCCAAACCCCAAATAAATCCGTTTTACTCTGTATAAAGCTTATACAGGGTACTCATAAATTGTCCATCCTCTATAACACTGATAGAGAGATATGAACCGCTGGTTGCTCTCCCAGGTATTAATTACTGATTCTGGGTTAATTAATAAGCAAAAAATGATTTTATTAAGTATAAAAAGTAGGATGTAAGTGATTCCAAATAATAACAGACAGACCAAAGTAATGTACATGCATCCGAAGAAGTGGGTATTCACCCACGAAAGCTCATGCTCCAATGTTAGTCTATAAGGTGCCACAGGACTCTTTGCTGCTTTTACAAAACGAAGTAAGTAACCAAGCAAAATAAAACAAAAGACGCAAGTCTAAGCCTAATACATTAAGAAACTGAATATAGGTAAATTTTACCCTCTGAGATGTTCCAATAAGCTTCTTTCACAGACTGGACTCCTTCCTAGTCTGGGCCCAATCCTCTTCAGAGCAACGTTGTAGTTTCTGGCCTGGGTCCAGCAATCACTCACACACCCCGTTGTTCCAGTTTCTTTCAGGCATCTCTTTGGAGTGGAGAGGCCATTTCTTGAGCCAGATGAAGACAAAATAGAGGGGTTTCCAGGGCCTTTTAAATTCTCTCTCTTGTGGGCAGAACCCCCTTTTTCTTCTGTGCAAAATCACAGCAACAAGATGGAGTTTGTAGCCACCTGGGAAAGTCACATGTCCATGAATGATTCAGCTTTTGCAGGCGGATGCCATTGTTTACATATTAGTTTGAACATTCCCAGGAAAGCTCAGATCTGGATTGGCATCTCCCAAAATCCATTGTCAGTTAAGTGTTTCTTGACTGGGCACTTATTGAGAATAGTCCTTTCTCAAGAAGCTGACCAAATGCTTCACTGAGGCTACTTAGAAACAAACATGTTGAGATACCAGTACATAGCCAATATTCATAACACAAAAATGATACACACATACAGACAGCATAATCATAATCAGCAAACTACAACCTTTCCATAGATACCACACTTGACCTCCTCTGTAGACCTGGTGCATCCATAGGACCCTGGTTGCAGTCACAGTTCATGTCAATAATGTCACAATGGACAAGCTTGCAGAGGCAGCTGTCAGTAGTGTTGAGATGAACACCATTATGCTTTGATGTCTCAAATGTGAAAGTGACATTGTTTTGTTGGCCCAGGTTGGTGAATTAATGCAGCTGATGGCCAATCTGGTTGGGTAAAAAGCATCACCCATCGGCCTGGTTATTAATTCAGATAAAACCAAGTTCCTGGTCATTACCATCAAAAAGCCTCTATCTCCAGATTACAACCAGCTCAATATTAACCTGTCTGGATGGGACATTAAGGAGAAAGCAGCTGTCAAATATTTGGGTGATGTCATAGCCAGTGCTGGACATGACTCAAAAGATGTGGATACTTGTATAGCAGCAGCTGCTATCAATTTTTGGGCCCTTCAGTGGGCCATACAACTCTGCTGTATGGGAGCAAAATGGGAGTTTCGAGGAATGCTGAAGAACACTGGATAGAGGTTTTTGATTTCCATTGTCTCCATCAACTGCTTCATATGAAGTAGCTGCGTCCCCCTGATCTTTAACCTGGGTGCCTACACTGCTTTGCTGAAGGAGCTCCCACCTGGCCTGCTCACAAACAGCCTTCAGCATGCAAATCACTCCTAGCTATGCCTCTGTGTGTGTGCAGTAGCTAGACACACATGGGCTTTAACTAGCCTGGTTATACTGCATACTCACTCCCTGTCCCAGATTTCCCCCCAGAATATATGTTCAGTACTGCCCAGCCCTCTCCTGGACAATACAAATTTATATAGGTCCATTATTAATCAATGAAAATAATGTGTAGAGATTTTTTTTACCTCAAATTGAGTATCTCCAAACACTTCAGTTTATTAACTACAAAGAGAGATTTTAAATGAACACACATAAGGAAGTATAAAGATAGAACACAGCTAATGCCTATTTTAACAAACTATGTTAAATTCAAAGCAATTTTTCTCACTACATGCTGTCAACCATTTTAGTGGTCAAACGTCTTAGGCCAGAACCCTTTCTCCAGTTCAGTGGCTGCTTCCTTTGTTCCTTCTGGTGCAGTGAATCAATGGATTGGGAGACAGAGAGGATAAGGGAGTCCCTTGGGGTGTTTCCCATTCCTTTTTATAGTCTTCTCTCCCCTTTAAGAAGCATCTCCTGCTGGGATCATGGCAACAAGCAGATTGTGTGGACAGACATCACAAAATTGCCAGTGATGGACATAAATTGCACATAAAATCAGACCACCTTAAGCACCTTGCCAGAGATTGATCCATGTGGTGCTCGATTTGCAAAAGTCCATGTCCCTTTTGGATTTGCCATAATGATGGTGATAAATAGGCCTTGGTGGTGTTCAGATATTCTGGACCCCAGATTGATTAGTTTTCAGCAATGCAATAGGATCCCTAGATATTAACAAACATTTCTAAATGACACAATATGACAAGTAGGTGCATCTTATTATATGCCCAATAAATATTGTATGTTGTGGTACTCAGCTACCATGGTAATGGACACATTACATCTATATAAAGAGACATATAGATTAAGTGAGTCGTTCTTTCTCTTCATGAAGTTATACACTGAAAACTGGAATGGATATTTTTCAACAAGTAAATGTGAAAAGCCCAATCTTCTGAGCATTTCTGGTAACGCTCTTCAAAAATTTCCAACTGAATGTTTTCCCATTGGAAAATGCTGATTTGCTGAAATTGAAATGTTTCATGGAAATATGTCAATTTCAATAAAAGTTTGTTGAGAAACATAGCTCTTTGATAAAGTTGGAACCTTCCATTTTGATCTTATTGGTACAGAATGCTTTGATTTTTCATTTTAAAATGACTTTCTGTTCTGAAATGTATTTTAATTTATATTGTAAATTGCAATATAAAATGGACACAATTTAAACAAAACATTTAATTTTATCAAAATTAAATATTTAAATAGACATGAAATTAGTTTTTAAAAAAATCATTTAGTAGGAAGTTTCAAAACTCAACATTTCATTCTGATTCAGAGTGAAAACAAAATTAAAGATCACAGAATTTCACAAGAAGTGGAAATTCTGGTTCCTGAATGTTCTAAGTCTATCCCCTCTCTCCCACGTGTGTACAGCAAGTCACTGTGACCAGATAACCAACCATCGCCCTTACTGAGGTTAAATTGTCTGTAAAATGAAGGTGAAACTCATAAAACATGGGACTTGTGCTTCAAATCCTGGCATTGTATCATCACACTGTGACATAATCAGTAAACTCTGGGCTCAGCTTTGGATGTGGGACAAATGCTTTTTGACATAAGGAACTATGTGATTCTCATAGTAACCACTGGAGCAGTGGATTCTGAACCAGTGATCTTTGGGTGGATTCACAAACTGAGAATTTTTGTTTTACTCAACCGTAGCCCTAAAAATGTTCTTTGAGGAGAAACATGCAAAAAGATTGTACTGAACTACTGAGCAGAGCACTGATTCAGCTACAGATCTTCATGTTAGTCATTTCTGTTGATTGCACTGGGTATCATTCTGTTATCTAATTCACTGGCTACTGATTGTCCACCCTCTCTGTGTTCACAAAAAGAGGAGACAAGCTCCCTTCTGAGAGGTTAGGCAATCATCATAATAATGGCAGGGCTTTCAGTTTCCCCAGTGGGAGTTTTATTGAACAGATCATACTTTTTCCTCTAGCCACTACTGAATAACTGGCCTGTACTGATTGTTGGGCTGGTTTGGTAGATTTGTTGCGTTTTGGCAATATAGGTGAGCTAATTCCTCACTTTTGTGAAAAGTGCGTGTGCGTGTGTGTGTAGGGAGTGAGAGACAGAAGCACGATCAAATTTGAATGAATTATTTTTAAGTTATTTTTATTGATTTTCCCTTAAGGATAGTGGAGTAGATGATTTAAAGTCTGCTGTTTATTTCTAGAAAAAAGCTGAGAGTTAATTAGAGTTTCAAATGGTCTTCTGTTGGCGACTGCATCTAGAGTACAGGGAAGTCAAAGATAATTCCTGGTGACTTCACATCTGTTCATATATATAATTTAGCTGCAGTTTGTATACTATGTAAAATTGGGAGTGATTTGTTGGCAATGATTTATTGAGGATTCTGCTGAAACACCCAACCCATTTCACTGAGGGCTTCAGTTTGCGCTTCAGACGTTATCATAACTGTGAAAAACACAGTGCATATTAGCATCTCTGAGTTTTAAAGGCAAATATGTGAGTAGTATTATTTATGCCTTTACTTAACACATACATACCACATTTAAAGTGAGGCAACTGTACAAGGTTACAAAAGGCTTTCATCGCTCACCCATTCCCAGAGGGTTGTTTGCACCTGTTTTTTACCACTAAAAGGACGTTAAACTTTCTGATACGTGACCAAGTTGTAAATGAAAGATCTTTCAAGATAAAAAAGTGATATAATTTACTTAAAAGGTCAAAATCTAATACTCTGGGCTTAGTCAGTTTATGGTGTGATAATTTCTCAGAAGCACCAAACCAAACATGCAATCTGATCTGCTTAATGCGTACTTCTCATCTTGAGTGGCTTGTGGCTCTTCTCAGACTTCACGATACATCCATGCAGATTTCAACTGCATTCCTTTAGCAAACAGAACAGCAGATTAACAGAGCAGTTATCTTCGTTACTGCTAGGCTTGCTTAGGTGCAACGCTGTAAGAATTATATGGAGCTGTATTACCCTTTCCTATGAAAAGTCCACAGGAGAGTGGCAGAACGACGCAAGCTTTCACTTTGCCGAGTTTCCCTGCAGATCATTCCATTGTGGGGTAGGTCTACACTTGTGTGAAACAGGCGGGAGCTTGTCTTCCTAAAACTGGATTTCAGGGGATCTGTCTAAGGCCGGAGACATCCAAACGGACAATTTGTGCCTCCATGCTGCCTCTTGGTCACCATTCAGATTTCCTCCTACTTTCTGCAAGGGTTGAGAGAAATCAACCTCTGTGTTCTGATCTGGATGAGATAACCTTCTATATCTTTGGATGCTCAGTCATTTCAAACAAGAATAATAGTGTGTTTCCTTTGCAATACCCTATGCACTTCCATACTGATTTTCTCTGTGCACTCTGCACTCATCATTACTTCCAAGATTTTGTGGTTTTCTGGTTATCTGACCTTACAACATTCTACCTCCTAACTGTCATCTGTAGACAGAGCAAACCTGTGACACTCATCCATTGCTAAACAGCATGACTGAAATCTAGAGGCAAGCAGAATATTTATCAAAGGCCCCCCCAAGCTGCCATGAGAGGTAATAGTGTAGTTAAGTATTCAGGCAGATATAGCTAAGTTAGCAACTTTTTCTATTCCAACCCTCTATTTCTATGATATTATAAATGTGAATAGAAAAAATCTGAGTGGGCTAAAATGCAGTTTAAAAGCCCCCAGGCAAAAGAAACTCTCATGTTAAAAGGAACTATAATACCAATATTATTGGTTATTATTGGAATCAATAATAAAGTGTTATTAAATAAGTATTATTTTAACTACAGTGTAAGGCCTTGATTCAGAGCCAAGGGGAACAGATCCAGTTGAAAATGAATTTTCGTGTCCATGTAACACAAAAATGGAAAGTCAGTCAGTGCTTAATCCAGGATATGATACTACTTGTTTTTGGAGTGGGGGTCGGGGGGGCGGGGGGGTTAGAGGAAAAAAGCTATTTAAGCATGTGCAGTAACTATTTTTCATAAGGATTTTTATAATGCTTTTACACAATAGACTAAAATTGCTCCTAAAGAGTCATTCCAGTCTATTGGGTAATTAATATGCATATTAACAATTTCTAAATATATATTTAATCAACTGGCTGCATAAAATGCCTGAAGCCCTGAATACATATGAACCCAGTAGACCAGAACAGCTGAAAAAACTGCTCTAGGCTCTGGGGGTAAATTCTGCAGTGTTTGCTTAAAAAACATGTCCAAGTACTTAGAATGGACTAAAAGAACGTGGAGAAACCCCCGCATTAAACAAACATCTTTTCTCTTTGGTTAGGGGAGAAAATGTGGATAGAAGTGATAGAGATGCTAGGGAACTGGAAGATTGTTGTGTGCATGGGGTGTTTTAATGGTTAAAGCCACAGAGTGGGAGTTTGAATTCCTGAGTTCTGTTCCCAGATGTAACCTTGAGCTAGCTAGCTAATGCCCTTCATGCCTCAGTTTCCCCACATGTAAAATGGGACTAAGAGTACTTATATCCCTCACAGGGATGTTGAGCGTCTTGTGGGGAGACAGATTTGTAAAAGCTCAAAGGACAGATAGATGCTCAGCCCTCCTTAAAAGTCAAGTGGAGCTGGGTACCCAGCTGCCCTTTGTGCCTTTGAAAATCTCGACCTTCGTTCATTGACAGTTGTAATTCTTGCTGAGATCTTTGAAGGAAAGGTGTTATAGAAGTGCAATGTCACTAAAGACGTCAAACTAAAGAGCAAGTAAAAGGTCAACTTCAGAAGCCCCTAGCACAGCAGCATAACATGAAGGTAACCTGTGTCAATACCCTGAGGGTTAGCTCTGGGAATCTAGGGGTCTGAACTCTAGTTACACCTTTAGATGCATATGAATCAAAGAAGATGTTTTGCAAATATAAAAGCAGAGAAAGCTGATCCTTGGCATCTCAGGTTTCTAGAAACAGGTGATTTATTCTCCACTAATACTGTCTGATGTGGAAAAGATCTGTGCGACCACTCTAATGAGTACATCCCTGGCTGTGTGTACATCAGTGGTAATCTCTTCCTTGCCAAAAAGCTGCCAAGTGTTCCACCCAGTTACCAACGTCCATTTAAAGGCAAAATCTTGGAAACTTCAGCACTGTGATTATTAGACTTCATGCCCTGCAACTCTACCAGAAATGTATAATAACTGACCAGCATTGCTCGTCTTTTCAAGTATTATCACATAAATGTAATAAGGAATTGTGTGAGCCAAATTACTTTTGCATACAATATATAAAGTTTCCCCAGGAACTTATTTTTGCTTTCACTTATACTGATGTAAAGCCAGAGCAACTCCATTGGTTTCAGTGAGAACTGTTAGTGTATTTAGGGGCTTGAATTTGAATTGAGGTGTTTTATCATCCTGTCACTCAAATTTGCTGTTTTGAGCCCTGGTATAGGTGAGAGATTGAAGGAGTGAGAACATCTGAAGTTGATCTGGCTTGAAAGTACAGGCCTTGTAGATTTAAAACTTCAGAGAAATTACTTTTAAAGAATCCCTTCCCTGTCCTTGGAGCAGTTACAACTCCAGCGTGAGAAAGAAGAAAAGAAAAACTGCACTGAAAACTGCCTGGGTTGTAGTGATCCAATTAGTGAAGTGGGTCACTAGCCAAGTGAGAAGCATTTGCTGAAAGACGGAGAGCTAGTAGTAACACAGCTGTGTGTTATGCCTACTGCCGAGTAGTATTCAGAGAAGAAACTTAGCCAGTCAGTTAGATTATTAGATCTCAAATCCAGGGTCAAACTTAGAAAACATTGCTCTGTTATCAAAATACTAATGGCCAGATTTTGATACTGTTACTCATGTTGAGTAGCAACTTATTCCACAAATGGTCCCCATGCATATTGATCTCAAGAAATATTCTCTCCACATATACACACTGGGTCTGATGCACATTTACACTACGGCCTTGTTGCAGGTATAAATACAAATCAGGGCCACTGAAAACAAAATAACAAACACTGCATCCGACGATGTGGTATTCACCCATGAAAGCTCATACTCCAAAATGTCTATTAGTCTATCAGGTGCCACAGGACTCTTTGCTGCTCAAACACTGCAAAGATATCCTTGAATTAATAGAATAGAGTATTATAATAATAATACGATGCATTTAGAAAAGAGGACGAGATCAGCAATCCACATTACATTTAACACTTTTAAAAGCTAAACTTAAATAATGGAAAATGGAAAGCAGAAGGTTTCTTTCTCTGATCAGTTTTAGGAAAGAAACCTATGCAGACAGCTGTTAGCTATGATACCAGAGAAGGGCTTGAGATGCAAAATTCAGACCAAGGTTTCTCCAAAGTTTTGTAGAGAACTGCAATTTTTAATGCAGGTCTATCTCCATGTGCTTACGATTAATTATGGTTTTGGTTATTCTGTACCGTAACACTCACAATTTGTTAGGTGCTTTCCAAACATATTAGAAAGTATGGTCATTGGCCCAAAGAATTCTAAAAATCAAAGAAACAAAGATAAATGGGTGCAGCAGATAGGTAAAGTGGTCAAGATGATAACTGGCCACATTAGGTAATAGGCTTCAATAATACAATGCATCATCTCCAGTGTAGCCATAATCAGCTAGTTGGCTCTTACAGGCATCACAATAGAAGTGGGTGTTTAGGAGAGATTTGAATTCAGAGAGTGTAAGTGGCTTTGTAGACCATCTCAGGCAGAGCGTTCCATTTAGAGGAGGGTAATGTTGAAGAGGAGCAGTTATGAATGGGGTGACAGGACTGACATTGTTGGTGGAGCAGAGGGAGCAGATATGTGACACTAAAAGAAGGGTGGAGAAGTAGTGAAGGATAACTAGGCAAGGCCTTGATAGCAAGGACAAGACACTTGAATTTGATGCTGCAGAGCCAGGGGAAGGATTAGGAGATGGGGTGATACAGTCAGATTGACAGCTGAGGAAGATGATTTGAAGCACCATAGGGCTTGATTTTCCATGGTGCTGGGAACACATGACACCTATTGATTTCAGTCAGTGTGGATTTGTCAAGAATGAAAAATCAAGATTTGGCAAAAAGGGAGTTGCAGGTGTTCAGCAGATGACAGGACTTCTTACATTATAAAATATAGATTTTGCCATCTGTACATGTAAATGATACAATTTACAAACAGCAAACCCATTGGGAAAAAGTAGTACATAATAGGCAGCACACAAACAGTCAACTTTTCAAAAGAGATTGGTGTTGGCTTAACTTGTAGTGGGCTGATGAAAAGTCTTTAGGATGGGTTTGTGTGATTGTAAAATTAGAGGTAATTCAGTCTGTTCATTATGATGATGGATTTTAGTGCAGTTCATACTGGTTCACAAATAGTAAAAATAGTTCTGGGTATTTCTTTATTGTATTTCATCTTGATTCATTGGGACTGATGTTGGTAAATCACAATGAAGATGGTGGATCCTATATTTATAACTTTTCTTTGTATTACAATGAGACTATAGGGCTTGATCCAAAGCCTTTTGGAAGTTAATGGAAATATTCCCAGGGTCTTCCGTGGACTTTGAATCAGGTCCATATGTTTTTTTTAAGCAGCATCAAGTTTGAGACATACACCAACAAAAGAAAACCTAGGAAATGGAAAGTTAAGGTACTACTTCATCCTCAGTTCATGCTAGTGAGGAAGAAGGAAAAACAAAATGCAGGGGGGAGGGGAGAGGGAGGGTAAGTTATCCAGACCTTAAGTTCTCATATGGAATTAATCAAACCTACAGAGGTTCATCATATATTCATTCACAGGGAAACACATGCAACCTTCTTTGGGTAGATGTATGTTCACTATGGAGTAGGGTAGAGCCTATAATAGTAGTAAGAAAAGTAGTAGAAATGTTTATCCTACATAAAAACCAAAATAATTCTGGACTCATAAATATGTCACACATTGTTTCCTGTACTGGTTTTTGTGTACTAATGGAGCTTAAAAGTGGCCAAATAGTTTTTTCTTCAGTTGCATGGAAGGAAAGAAAATTTCTTCTATTAATTTACAAGCTCTGCTGCTATAATGAGAAGGAATGGTTGTGTCTTGGTGGAAAACTGATGAAAGTTAGTAATGCTGGGTGAAAATATGCAGCTCATTTAAAGGAAGAGAAACTGATACATGAAAAAGATTTAAAGAGATAGGTAGGCCAGAAATGAAAGACATATGTTAAGTATAAGGGAAGGAGATTTTTTTTCCCTTTCAGCACACCCTGAGAAACTGATTGCCATCCAATTAGAGGCTGAGAGATGGTTTGATTAATCTATCACAAGCAAAAAGGCCTGGCTTCAGTCACTAATCGGGGAAGTGTGAAAGCAGCATGCATGTCCCTAGAGATTTCCTAGGCTTCTGCATTAGTGTGATCAGGTGTGCCTGCATAGTCAGATTCCAGGACAACTGTCTGCTTTGAATTATTACAGCTAATTGTAAATAGGAGCTTAGAGTCCAAGGGATCAGATCAGTTCAGCCTAGTATGAACTTGAGCTAAAGCAAGAGAGAAATTCATCCTCAACTGTGAATCTCATTTTTAATATGAACTTATACATGGTTATATGTGCAGCCCACTATGTTATTCAGTTGATTGTTCTTATTCATTAGGATCCCTGAGTAGCCTGGGTGATGAGTATCTCCACAGGGGGCTACAGGGAGGTAGAATCCTTCTAGTGGCTGCAGAGACACTCGCAAGAGGATGATTCAGCCCAGTGATTGGAGTAGCTCTCTGAGGTCTCAGCATGCCACTGGAAGACCTCTGGCCCAGCTCCTGCCCTGTCTCCACCCAACCATCCTGCACTGCTGCAGAGGGCCCCCAAACCACACAGATCTGTTCATCTCCCATGCAGCTGCCACCCAAATCCTGCCCCCTCCCTGTGAAATGGAACTCCTGCCAGAGAGAGATACTTGGAGATGGACATTGCACTAGCTGTAGCTATATGGTTCTTTGATTAATTATCTAGTTCCTGGTTCTTATGAGTACAGGACAAAAAGGTGATGGGTGGGCAAACTTCTGCTCTCAAAATAGAGCTCTGTATGTATAAAGGACAGCAAAATATCATCCAGTGGCCTGAAGGCCACCAATTGTGTTCCTGCTTCAGGTTTCTAAGGGCTTAAAATTAGAACATTTAGAGAACTATAGTTCTTTCTACTATGGAGAGAGTTGAGAAACATAAGGGAGGAGTGTCTAAAGCAGGGGTCAGCAATCTTTCAGAAGTGGTGTGGCATGTCTTCATTTATTTACTCTAAATTAAGGTTTTGTGTGCCAGTAATACATTTTAACATTTTTAGAAGGTCTCTTTCTATAAGTCTATAATATATAACTAAACTATTGTTGTCTGTAAGTAAATAAGTTTTTTTAAAATGTTTAAGAAGCTTCATTTAAAATTAAATTAAAATGCAGAGCCCCCCAGACTGGTGGCCAGGACCTAGGCAGTGTGAGTGCTGCTGAAAATCAGCTTGCGTGCCACCTTCGGCACCCGTGCCATAGGTTGCCTACCCCTGGTCTAAAGAGTGAGTGACGTGATGTCTTGTCACATCAATATGTTGAATGAACTTTAAAACTACAGTCAGAATCATATTACATCTGTACAAATGTTTTTTTTTTCCTTTCTTGATACAGAGACAGTAAATAAATCAGCATGGAATATTGTAGATATTGTTATAGATCTTGTTATTAGGAAAAAAATGGTATTTGTTCTGTAAATATTGTAGGAAATGTTCAGACCACTATTGGGGATACAGAAAGGCAACTGTTATTTTCAGGGAATCTATATGGATTGGAAACCTCTTGTCATCCAAAGCCCAGCTACATCTTTCAGTCCACAAGAATGGAGCTGCTGTTGTTTTTTTTGGGCAGGAGTACATCACAACCAAATAAAACTGAGGGTAAACATCTGGGCTTCTGGCAGTTGAGACAGGCCACCCCTCATTAATCTGTGACTGTCTCATGTGGGTATATACTCAAGACACAGTTTCCTAACTAGGGGCTGGTTATGTAACTCATGAATAAGACATAAATGAATATCTATCTATCTATCTATCTATCATGGTAAGTCTGATTTTGTGTAAATATTTATATCACATCATATACTTCAGTATTACGGATTTCTTGTATCTACCTCTTTACATGTGGATATATAATCTTTAGTGGATATAGCAGTTGTATGTTCTGATCATGAAAAGTTATTCTCCTAAGTATGATGCAAACTGGTGGGCTGTATTTTAAGTCCATTTCACTAGGGACTGTTATATAACTTTTCAAACTGAGAGAAATAACCAAGACCATTTGACCATAGGGTTGCCTATACAAATAAACTCAAGTTATTTGGTGAGATATTTCTGGTATCTCAGACTGACCACCAAATAACAAAATAAAATTAAACTCAGATTCAAAATCAGTATTCAAAATGAGATTTTTAAACTATGTTAACAATTGCTGCTTATAGTGAAAATGACATGGTTATCAACTAAATCACATTTATCCAGCACTGGAGGTGTAACTTATGACTTTCTGCTCCAAACCCACAGGAGTCTAGTAAGTAAACTAAGGAATCCCCATTAGCATGAAATAGCATTTATACAAGCAGCAATATACTTCAAGAAGTATAATTATACCAGGCATTTTATCTTCTTGGGTGGCTGGCCTTTGAGCTCATGCTTTTTAACATACTTTGAGGCATAAGGATAATTGGTATAACTGCACTGTTCTTCAATCAATAGCCCTTTAAAATAAAATGATACTACTATAATCGCTTAATTAGGTCCATGCAGTGGACCAGTCTTAGATGGTCATGGAAAGACATAAAGAAGAATGATAACTCCCCCTACTCCATTGTGCAGCCTCCCCATATATAGGCTACAGGTTCAGGAGACCTAGGGAAGTAAAAGCACCATCAGGTGCTCCCTGTTCCTCACAGTTTAAGTGCATGGAGAGAGGAAGGGAGCGGAATTGTCAGATCCTTACCTCCACCCCAGTGGAGTGCTGCTGGGAATATAATCTGCTAATGGAAAAGCCTGTAGCAGATTACTACCTCTTGAAGGTACCTTACAAGGGAGAGGAAGGCTGGTACAGTGATTAAAGCATTAGCCTAAAACTCAGATTCAGTTTTCCGTTCTGCCACATATTTCTTGTGTGACATGCAGAAGTCACTTAGACCCAGACCCTTAAAGGTATTTAGGCACCTAACTTCCACTGATTTAGTCATCTCATTCCATTTGAATATCAATGCCGTAGTTCACCTGTAAAATGGGGATAACAGTACTTCTCATCCTCCCAGGATGTTGTGAGGATAAATACCTTAGAAAAGATTGTGGGTGGTTCAGATGCTACAGCAATGAGGGCAAATAAGTACCTTAGACACATAGGCAGAAGGGGTTGTGCCTAGAGTCACAATCTAGACTTCTCTGGTTCTTTTGTGTCTATGGATATTTACAGGAAATGGCTGAGTATTTGGTTTTATCAAGATGACAAAAGGAAATACAATATCAATAAATTGCTAATTTGGCTTTTCTTCATTGATCACTGAGTAAGGGAGTCCTTGGTCATGCCAATTAAATATTATGCACCATAAGAAAAGCCTTTTTTCCAATATACTGATAACCAGAGTTTGGCACAACTCCTTGGACTATTGTAAATTTCCAACTAACTTTGCATTATACTTAAGCTTTACCTTAAATGGGCATCATTTTATCACACTGATAACTAGAAGCAGCAAATCAAAAATTAGAAAGAAAGAAAACTGACACTGATTGATGTCCAAGACTTTCTCCTGATTCGTTGATTAAACTCATCAATCTATATGCAGAAGAGGTGTCCAATGCAAATGGAACCAACCAGCCTTAACAAAGTGATGTTGTCAGCATACTGAAGGGAAAGGGAGAATGGGACATACAGAAAACAAAACAGAAACAATATTTACTTTAAAGGCTACTAAATGATTATTTAAAATGTACTCTTTAAACCAAAGTGGAAGCCCTATAAGCTATATAAGGGCTATATTGTAATACAACCACAGCTTGCATAGAGGGGGTGCCAGGATTCCTCCCTGGAACTTCTGGGGTGCACTTTTCTCTATTCCATGCCTCAGCTCAGTCCACCCCCCCATATTTATTCTGGGAATGCTATTACTGATACAAGCACTAGACAAAATACTGCACTTTCCAGACACACTGCAATGCCTTCTTTCATCATGGTGAAAATAAGTGTTGGTCCTTGCACCCGCTTTCCCATTTATTCAGAGCTGTCACAATCTGACCTCTAAATTTGCAACTATTGGCTCATCAGAAAAGGGTGTAACTTGGTTTAAATTAATTGTACAGGATTTTCAGTGTCTCACTGTATGTACTATATTGTCATCTGCACCAGCAGAATTTAGCATACAAAATAATCTAAAAGAAAACTGTTCATCTGAGAAAAACACCCTACTTCCTCCTTGGTGAGTGATGCCAAACCATTAACTAAGTTGAATGTATAGCCATTTCCATCTAGAGATGGCCGAACTTCAACAGGTTTGGAGGGTCAGTGCTACTAAGCATTCAAACATTTTGTCAAAACCTAGCTGAAAATTCTTTGGCACTGAAAACTGGCTTTCAAATCACATGTGGACAGATTTTTCCAGTGTTTCCTGGTTCAAAATGGGTTGGACGTAGTAATAGGCTTTCTAATAATATTTTAGTTAGAGCTGATTGGGAAATGATTTTCTCCCCTAAAATATTTGTTTTTGTCAAAATTTCATTTTGATTTGTTTTCTGAAAAATTCAAGAAACCCCAATTTTTTGTACTTATCAGTTGCCTAAAATCAAAATATTTTCACCTTTTGGATTTTTATTTTTAGATTACTGAAAATTAAAGAGCTGTATTATAGATGATACCATCTCAAATTGATAGAGTAACCTGTGAGATTCCTCATTGGCAAATTATTCTTATACCTTTCTCAAGGTTGCCAACAATCATGTGAAGAGCCGTTCATGTCCTATAGCTGTGATTACTATTAGACTTCAAGAAAAAAAAAAGATACATACATCATTTTGGCTGTTTCTGCATGCTGATCTTCTGAGTAATTAGGATATCATCATTATGATTATATAGATCATAGTATAAAACAAAAACCTCATCTCTGACATCTTGAAATGTTACATTTCATATTAAAAATTTCATTCTCTTCATTCCACTTTGCCTGTACATTAACTGAGCTCACCCAACTGACCCAAAGTTTATTTACTAATGAACAAAGAGAAAACTCCTGGGTGTTATTACACTAAATTACAGTCCAGTCCAGACCTCTTCACCCCAATCCCAAAAGTAATTAAAAACTGTTACGGTAAAGGGTGTTTTAATGGGTAATGGGATTAACAGCACCCTGCTCCCCAACTGCCCCAATACCCTCCCTAAAAATTCCCTCTGATTTGCACTTCCTTTACAAAAATATTACTCCTTAAGAAAAACACAATAGGCTAAAAAGTCTGGAAATGAGCAATTAAGGAACCACCCAGTTCTCACTACTGTATGATCCTTCATCACCCCATTCCCTCTCAGTTTGTGCCATGCATTCTGCCAAACCTTTCCCTTCTGTTTTGTTCTGTAAAGGGAATATCCCATTGGATGTATACTGCTGATGTAGTGTAATATTTATTAAATGCTTAGTAAAGATTTTGAAAGACATATAGTCCCAGAATCCACTAAAAAACAGCAGAATTCTAATAGGCCTCATTGTGTAGTGGAGCAGAAGTATATTTGTTATGAATACAAATAGAACAACTGATTTGCTTGGTTTTATTAAATAAGTTGACTATATGGTAGTGTGAGTATAACAGAGGTAGCTTTTGAAGTGAATAATGTTGCAGTATAGGTTCATGTTACAATGTACGGCTAGTGGAAACCTTGAATAGGAAATGGGATGTTAGAATTTCCTAGTAATGTGGCATTTTGATTTTTGTATGTATTTGTTCAAGGTGTGCTGGCTAAGTGGTTCAGGCACTTGACTACAATCCTGAAGGTCAAAGAATTAAGTCTTGCTTGATCTCACACTGAAAGGCTACCTCCAGTTCACATAGCTACAAAATAAGTACTTGATCCATCGAGTTAAGGCAGTCTGATGTGATGCTGGCCACATCACTCCCTTGTCATACTGTTGGCTATGAAACTGATATGCCTGAACCACATCAGCCCAATGAGCCATTGGCTCCGAGGGGACTTTGACATATTTTCGAAGATTTTAGAGGAAATAGTGAAGATCATGTGGAAAAATACAAACAAGCCTTAATTTAAAAAGTTTTTCATGAAGAGCCTGGGCATTATCCCAGTTCCTTTTCCCTCCCTATTCTGCATCTAGGCCTGATTGAAGTGGGAGAGAGCACTCTTACACTGTCCACTCTTCTTTATATTACTGTTCTAATGAGCCCTTAATTAACCATTTCATCACTTCTCTTAGTGTGACATATGTAAATATTAATAATAATAATAATAATAATAATAATTAATAATCCTTTGCAAGTTTCTCATGGGCCTTAGATCCCCAGGTGTGCACGAAATGGAAATCGCCTTCTATTTATATACTAGTTGATTGTGTGTGTCTTCTCTTGTGTGACGAGGTCTTCAGACTCCATCTCTATAGGAAGAAATACCTAAAGCCATTGAAGGTCTTCTGGAAAGGTCCATACCAGGCAACAACTGTTCTTTTACATTCTGATTTTACATGGATATGAGTCCATTGACTTCTGTGGAATGACTCCTGATTTATGTTGATGTAAGAAACATCAGAATTAGGCCGTGTGTGTGTGTGTGTTTTTCATCTGTTTTGAAGAAGGTTATGATAGATGTTAATGCACATAACTGCTTGTGGACCTTGTCAGTGTATTCTGAACTTGACTAAAGGTTGCTGAATTGTGCCATTATCCATACTGCATGTAATGATTGCAAAAAGTCTGAAAAATCTCAGCACCCGATCATACCCTAAAATGAAAAAGAGGAAGATAGTAAGAAGAGCTAGACAAATTTTTTCAGCCAAAACCTTTTAAAGAGAAGAATGCAGATTCAATTACACTAAAAGCTTTGTGAATTTGTCAGTTTCATTGAATTGTTCATAAAAAAAGAAAAAAACAAATTCTGAAATAGTTGAAATATTTGACATTATTTAAACAAAATGTTTCTTTTTTGTTTCAAAATGACTTTTTGTTTTGAAATTTACTTCAAATTTATTTATTTATTTTTAAAAAATAAAATAAAAATAGCTCAAAATCAAAAAGAAATATTTTGTTTTGTGGTTGCATGAAATTTTTCATTTGACCCAAAATGATTTTTTAATTTTTTTTCAGAATTACCAATGAACCAAAAAAGCCATTATTTATACAGATCTAACAGTTTAAAATACAAAGTTTAAAATATTTTCAATTAAGAAAAGTTTCCTGGCTTGGGTATGAAACTAATCATAGAAGGAACTGAAAGCATTTATCTTCAGTGGAATACTGCTCATTAACTTTGAAGAGAAAATATGCCCCCATCTATTTACTCCTTTGGAGGGATTGGGAAGGTTAACAAGTGATGACAAACTGCTGCAAAGAGCATGTCATAAGTTCCTGCTTCATTCAGCCCTACAAAATTTGAACTAGAAAAGTGTAAAACTTTAACTCGACTTTACAGCAATAAATGAATTTCAAAGCAATTTTATTAGTTATTTAACAAACCCATTAAATGAGCAATGGCTAATGCCAATTAAATGTCTGTCCCCATTGCCTAAGGGCAGGTAACACAATTTAACAATCCTAGTGGTCAGATAGTTTAACTATATGAATCACCCTTGAATTGACCTAACCACTTGCTAAAAGTAATTTTCATTGTAAACTAGCCTTTATACAGTCTGGCTAGGTTTCAGTCCCATAGCTGACTGCCACCACCTTACAGAGAAGCAGCTTGCACACTTGAAGGGCCTGATCCAAAGATCACAGAAGGAATACCCCTCACTGACTTTAATGGGCTTTGGATCAGGTGCTAATATCACTCTGCTTATGCACTAGGAACAGATGCAGTATTAATAAGTCACCCACTAGACCTGATTCCATCCCTGATGCCAAACCTTTATTCTAGCTCCATGGCCTCCTTCAGTGTATGTATGCAGCTTCTTCTATGATATGGGGAGGAGGCTGGCTTGTTGAACTTATGTGTATGCTTGTGGAATGGGGTCTTCAAACCGAAAAGGAAGGGGGTAAAGGCAGCCTGAGGGGGCTGCACAGGGAGTAACCAATCAGAGGGATGCTGCATGGAGTAGCCAGTCAGGCCCCAGTAGGCTCACATAAAAGGGAGCTGCAAGACAGAGTAGGGTCAGTTGCTCCAGGGAGCCCAAAAAGAGAGGACTGTGTTCCTAGCAGGCTGCAGGAAGATAGCACCTTTCACAGAGCAGTGGCTGGCAGTGACTGGGGGCAGGCAAGAGGGAGCTCCTGGCTGGCTTCTGGGACGTGCTGGCTGGAGGCCCCGAGAAGAGGGTGAAGAAATGCAGGGACCACTGGGAAGTGGCCCAGGGAATTGAAGCAGAAATGGCAGAGAAGTTAAGGAGAGGCAGCATATCTACATCGTCCCTGGGCTGAGAACCAGAGTATTGGGTGGGCTTGGGCCTTCCCCACTCGGGAAATGGCTGGACTATAGAACTGTGAGATACATGACTGGAGGGCCAAGTCATGAAGAGGATGCTGCGATTCCTGGACTGAGGCAGATCTGCTGTGATAGAAGGTGATGGGAAAGGTGCCACTAGGAGAGGGTGCATTGGCTGACAGAGCTAATCCCCGAGATGGTTGGCAGGAGGTGCCACTGTGGTGAGTGGACACCATCACACTTGTCATTGGGTTTAATAATCACCCCTCTTCAGCTCTTTTTAATGATAGTTGAAGGCCAAATATACTTTTTAATAAAGATTATTAAAGTTTTTTCCATCTTTTCCTACTTAAATAGTTAATAGTTTGCTGAAATGCCTAGACTTTTCAGTTTGAGAGCAGTTTCTATTCTCTTTTCATGCAATATACTTTCCATTGGACAATTCTGATTACTATTTATGACTGAAATGTGAGTGGTGACCCATTCACCAGCTGAGCCAGCAGCTCCTTTGTTACTGCACTGCTGTGTGAAAGAAGGAGGTTTGATTTTCCTTTCTCCAGAATGGCAAAAATTGGGAGTCAGCTTCAGGCTTGCTGTCCCCATCCTCTCAAACTCCTTCTGCTTGCCCATGATGTTTGTGAATGCTATGTACCTCAGATCTATGCACAGCTCTCACTGCATCAGACCTCTGTGTATGTGTGTGTGTGTCCCTTGAATCTCTCTCTGCTCCATACTTCTTTGTTTTCATTCTGATAGGCGTCTGTTATTAATTTTGTCCAAGGATCCTTGTTTGATCTCTATATTCCAGACCAATTTATGTCCAATCATCTATTATTTCAGCAATGTAATCAATCTTAGAAAAATAAAAGTTACATAAAATGAAAAAGAAATACCAGAGCTAGTCAGGAAATATTTTTTCCTTTAAAAATCATTTTTGATTAAAACTCAATTTTTAATGAAAATTTAATGTTTTTTATTTATTTTCTTTTTTTGTGAAAGGATGTTTTGATATAATTTTTTTGACCCATTCTAATAAATATCTTCTTATAAAGATAATTTTTAGTAGAACAGATGGTAAGCCTAATACTGAGCTGTGGTCTAGTCACCTGAGAAGAGAACTGGAAGGCAAGAACACCTGGGTTCCAATCCCTGATTTAACTTTTCTGTCTCAGTTATCCCATCTGTGTTAGTGAGGCTGACAAGTCTTACCAATACTACAGGGGCATTGTGAGGGCTAAGGTTCATGTTTGTAAAGTATTTGGAAGAGGAATTCACTGTATAAGGTTATGTATTATTGTAAGTATATAATATATACAAAAGAAAGCACATCAAAACTATTTTAGCATTCCATTCTGCATCACTACAAAACAAATTTCACTTTCTCCAAGTTCCCTGTAAGTGTTTTCAACTGGGTGAATTGCTTTATATTAATTTACTCAGTTGAGATCAGGCTCATCTTGGGCTTTTTTGTTACAATGTATTTTTTCTTCTTTTCTTTCATTTAAATGATTTATCATTCTAGAAACTTCTAATCAAAGCCACACTTTTGCAAAAGAAAAGGTGAAAACCTGTTTATAAAGTCTACACAAATTAAAATCTATTTCAGATATACAATAGTTTAATGGAATTTAAGTGGGAAGTTTAAGAACTCTGCTGATACCAGTGTAAATTACAGAGTAGCACACAGACAGCGCCTTGTAATTTAGAATTTGTCAACATTTAGTATGTTTCTAGTTTCCCATCTTAGTCATCCTGTGGCTGATGCGTGCTATTTATTGTTTAGAAAGACTTAGGTTTCAGAAACATTCATGCACAGCACCACATTTGGGCTTTAAATAAATCACACATCATGAGAAATTTCAAATTAGTATAAGCAATTCATTTAATATTTTATAAGGGAAATACAACTTGGGTTTTACAGCTACATTTGCAAGAAGATCAGGAAGGACAGCAACAGCAGCCCATATATTACCTGCAGATAAAATAGAGATAAACTGGGAAACTGTGAGATTGCATAACTAAAGTCTCCAAACAACTGTACTCCGACTTAATGTGTAGCTGTCATTCATTAAAAATATGTTCTGTATGGATATGTTAATCTCCTTTCTCTGTCATACAGTAAAAGAATAAAAAGTGTAGAAAACAAATAAAACATAAGTAGATGTTTCTGTAAGAGAAATTTACCAATACTGTAAAATCTAGATTGCTTTATAGTAATAGTGATGGATGGGCCCTAAGTATCAAAGCATGGGATTTCCCCAACTTCCTTAACTTAGGTAAAGCCTTATATTATGTGACGAATGTTGAGAATCCCAAGGCAGTAGCAAAAGTGTTGACTGAACCAGACTAGGAAGAATTGCAAGGATTTCTGTCCCTACATTTTTATCCCACATAATCCTATACCTTCTTCCTTGCTCTCTGGAACTTGGACTCTGCATCTCCAGAGAACCTGCTTCACAATCAGTTGCTAAAGAGTAATGCTTGCCATATCTATAGTCTCAAACCATTAATCAAGCCACTGGATAAACTAGTTTATTTTTCATAGAAATACGTTGTTTCTGAACTTGATTGTGGATTTCACCCTGACGGATTGATTTTAGAGAATACTACATTGAAGTATGAATGGCTAGTTGCAAGCTCATGTTTACTACTTCACTCAGCACACTTGTTTCCCTGAAAGCCAATTCTGATTCAAATCAATTTAATTAAGTAACAAAGCTGGTTGTCATGGTAACAACGCTACTAATTTGTCATGGCAAATACTCTGTGAGATTGACCAGTTGCTAAGCAACAGCCAATGGGTTTGAAGACAGATGATGACAAATTCTATCTGGTGCAGATGTTGTGATCCAGTCTTGAATTAGGCCTCTGTTCAGAGTGGATTCCCAACGGAGCATCATCTGGATAGCTTAATAGCAACACAGGGAGTAGCATGCCACAACAAGTTACATTGTTTTGCACATTTTAAAATGTGTTTGAGAGAGAAGCTAGTAAAATGAGTTAATTTGATGCTCAGTGTCATCTTTTTATATGCCTATTCCAGAATATACAGAGATGATTCAGTCTTACTGTATTTGATTTTGCATATGCATATTTATATCCCTGCAATAATCTTTTATCCATCTTTGTACATACGATACATAAAATTTTGGCATGCAAACACAAAACACGTGGATTAAGAATAAATCACCTCGACAAAATATGTTCAGAGTGAAGTGAATAAAATAACTTCACTCCAAACAATGGAGAGCAATCTTTTTTATTTTTATTTTATTATTAACCTCTCACTCAAGATGGCCCAATACTTATGATTTAAAGCTGATTTATTTTAATTTGTAAGAATAAATTCATTATTTCTCTAACTGCAAAGAACTAAAAATATCTTATTTGTCCATATCTGCCTACCTGTATCTGTCCTAGGTCTATACAAATATCAAATTTGTATAAGGAAATGAAATTTTTGCCTAAGGTGCCTTCCCTAAATTCATGCAATTACCTAATTTATCCTTAGATCCTTTGTAAAGCACTTTGCCGTATATAGTGGCAATAAATAACAATGCCTGACTTCTAGTCAATATTTTGCTTCTTATATGTCCAACGATTGCCTTTACTCTCTTAGCCACTGCCTCACATGCAAGCTCATATTTATCCACCATGATCCCTAGTTTCTTTCCCAAGTCTCTGCCTTCTAAAGTACAGTCCCTCCTCATATAAATGTGAAGTACAGTCTTGGTTCCTAAATGTATAATCTTGCCTTTAGCTGTATTAAAACACATGTTCAAATGAGTCCAGTGTACCATGAGATCCAGTTTGCTCTGTATAATCCTCCTTTACCACTGCACCGTTTTTTCAGTCATCTGCAAACTTTATTGTAGTGATTTTATTTTTTCTCCCACGTCAGTGTTAAAGATATGAATATAATTGGGTAAAGAACAGATCCCTGTGGGATCCCACTACAAACTCCTCCATTAGATGATGATTTCCCATTTGCGCTTACTTTCTGATCAGTTAGCCAATTTTATCCATTTACAATGTGTTGCACTGATTTTGCTTAGTGCTATTTTTTTAATCAGAATGTCATGTGGAACTAAGTCAAATGCCTTAGAGAAGTTTAAGTATATAATGTCAGTATTACTTGTCAACCAAATTCATAATCTCATCAAAAACAATATCAAGTTTGTTTGACAAGACTTATTTTCTATAAAATGATGTTGATTGGCATTAGTTACACTGCCATCCTTTAATTCTTTCCTGACTATCCCATATCACTTTTTCCAAGACACAAGATGGGATCTGTGTTAAGCTAAACAGCCTATAGTTACTGGGTGTCATGCTATCTGGAGTAGCTCATGTCCCTGAGTGCCTACCTCAGGGTAGACTGTCAAAAACAGGGTAGACACCCCAAACTGTTGTTGTGTTCCATAATTAGAGTTCAACAACCCAGTACCAAATGTGAGTTCCTGGATCACCATAACTGTCCTACAATGGAGTAACAAATAGTCTCCAGTCTATCTTGCCACCCAGTACATTTGGACTTACTGATAAATAGTCACTGACACCAAAAGTCACAAATTATTCAGGTTTCTTCCAGTTCCAAGAAACCAGTCACTCTACCCCAGATTATTTGGTACCTTAGATGTTACACTAAAGACAACGCCTGTAGCCAAACCTGTAATAAACTATCTAAAGCTGGATTTCTGAAATTGGGGTCTGTGGACCTCTGGGGATCCATGAGGGTACTCCACAGAGTCTGCAGGCCCCACTGATCAACTCCTGTTCCTCCCTCCCTCAACTCTGCCCCCTCCCTCCCAGCGCCTCCTGCACACCAGGGAACAGCTGTTCAGCAGCGTGCAGGAGGTGCTGGGAGGGAGGGAGAGAAGTGGGGAAGGGAACACTCAGGGAAGGGGGCAGAATCATGTCTGGGGCTGCCGGCCTCACTGATAACTCTTCCCCCTCCCTCCCAGCACCTCCTGCACACGGGGGAACAGCTGTTCAGCAGCGTGCAGGAGGCACTTGGAGGAAGGGGAGAAGTGGGGACAGGCATGCTCAGGGAAGAGGGCGGAATCATGTCTGGGGCTAATGACCCAATGATCAACTCCTTCCCTTCCCTCCCAGTGCCTCCTGCATGCCAGGGAACAGCTGTTCAGCGGTGTGCAAGAAGTGCTGGGAGGGAGGGAGAGTGCAGACAAGGTCCACTTGGGGGAGGGGGCGGAAAGAGGTGGGGAAGAGGAGGGGCAGGGGTGGAGCCGGCAGGAAGAGGTGGGGTGGAGGTGTGGCCTTGGTGGAAGGGGTGGAGTGGGGATGGGGCCTGAGGCTGAGCGGTGGGGCTTGGGAGTCCCAAAAATTTTAAATCAAAATGAGGTCCTCAGGTTGCTAAATTTTGAGAACCACTGAAAAGGTTTATTAACTAGGAAGAAGAAATAAGAGACTTATTTACAGGTTGATGCAAGCAAACATATACATACAAATGAATTACCATGTATGGTTTCTAAAGGTGACAGAGTTGTGGTAATCTGTCCATTCAAAATGTCTTTCAGGGTAGACCAAGCAGTAACCCTTGTGGATCTCTGCCTTAGTTTAATGTCTCAGGCCCTGTGAGAGTTCAAACAGCAAAGAGATGAAAACTCTTCTTGTCCACTATTTTTATTTCCCTCTTCCAGCATTCAAACCAAAGGGGTTGAGGCCTTCTCCCTGGGTGGATGGGCAATTAACAAAGCTTTTGTCTTATAATGACCCACTTCATTTTTTATAGTGCTCCTGGATGGGCGAGGGAGGGGTTGATTCCTGTGCTTGGGCTCACAAGTTCAGAGCAAACATTTTTGAAGTTATGAAGCAAAACTTGTATTTCCTTATAGCATGGAGTACAGACATTGCAAGTGAGATTAATGCATGCATTCCAGAGAGTCTAAACACTAAATATATTCTTAGCAGACTAAGACCTATTCTGAACAAAACTAACATACAGGTGAGCTGGGCTGGTTTCCAGCTCTGAGTTTGTCAGGTCTTAGCTAACACCTATCGCCTTGGCCAGAGCTGGCCCTCAGTTTAGCAGCATCACACCGGGATCATGTTGTTTACCTTTTTCAAAGATTGACCCAACATAAGCTTTTTTCCAATCCTCCTCTACTTCCCCAGTGTATTAAGATTTGTTAAATATCAATAGCAACGGCTCAGACAGCTCCTCTGCTAGTTCTTCTAAAAACCTTTGGATACAAGTGGTCCAGTCCTGAAGATTGAAAAATGTTTAACTTTTGCAGCTGCCATTTAACATCTTCCCCGGTTACTGTTGGAATAGAACATATTTTATTATCACTGGAAACTGTGACTATATCATCCAGCTTCTCTCCAAACTCAGAAGGGAAATATTTTTAAACTATTCTTCCTTTTCTGCTTCATTATTAATAATATCACCATCTCTATACAGTAGCAGAGCTACGCCATTACTAGGATTTCTTTAGGTGTCTAAGCAATAGCATCAGGATGGCTGAATCAGTATTATCAACTTCAAGACCCTCAAAAATTATGAAATTGGCCCCAAAATCATGACTTTTTTTAAAAAAAGGATTATACTCTGTTTTTAGGTCAGTGTCTTGATTTTTGAACTCCTTTTGCCCATCCCAGGGTGTGTGCATGTGACAATTTGTTCTTTTCACTCTCCCACATGTACTGGATAAGGTGATTTTGGGCCCTGCTGCAGGAGCTCTCATCCCCATATCTGCCTGTCTCCTCTCAGCAATTAATCCTGTCCCCCTGTCTCCAGTCAGCTCTGTCCCCACCCAACCCTTCAATTTAGCTCCCCCCCAGTTCAGTCCCCCAACCCCCATCATCACCACCCCAGCAGTTCAGCACTCCCTACCCCATTGACCCCCACTACCCTGAGTTCACCCTCCCAGCACTCAGCCCATCTGCTCAAAATCCACCATCAATACATTCCCTCCACCCCATCAGCCCTCCTTCCTCACTTCAGGCCTCCAGGCCATAGTTCAGTCTTCCCAGCCTCCCCTCTGCTTCTCTTAGGGTTCTTCACCCTCCCCAGGCTGCAGTGGGGTCCTCTCTCCCACTTCCCGGCTGGCAGGGGAGAACCTGCCTGGAAGTCCCCATCGTGCTGAGGGCAGCTGACAGCAGAAGCCCCTGCTGATCTGGGGCAGCTGACAGGATTTCAAAGTAAAATTAAGCCTCACTTTTAGAACTCTCAAATGTCAGGATTTTTTTTTCAGTCGTGGCTAAAAACCTGACAATTCAGTTTTATTGTGAGATCATAGACTCATAGACTCATAGGTCAGAAGGGACCAATATGATCATCTAGTCTGACCTCCTGGACAAGGCAGGCCACAAAACCCTTCCCATACACATTTATAACAACCCCGAACCCATGACTGAGTTATTGAAATCCTCAAAATTGAGATTTGAAGACCTCAAGCTGCAGGGAATCCACCAGCAAGCGACCCATGCCCCACGCTGCAGAGGAAGGCGAAAAACCTCCAGGGCCCCTGCCAATCCGCCCTGGAGGAAAATTCCTTCCCGACCCCAAATATGGCGATCAGCTAAACCCTGAGCATGTGGGCAAGACT
>NC_133772.1:128450299-128494788 GCF_003597395.2 Chelonoidis abingdonii | reverse complement strand
CCGCTGGAGTCTCCCCTTTAACCAGTTCCTTATCCACCTTACAACTTTCTTATTCATCCCCATCTTTTCCAAATTAACTAACAGTTCCCCATGCGGAACCGTGTCAAACGCCTTACTGAAATCGAGGTAAATTAGATCTACCGCATTTCCTTTGTCTAAGTAAGTCAGGCTTCAATTTTACTCAGAAATCATGACTCTCGCGATCAATTCATGAGAGCAGACATGTCTGCAAGAGCTCTGTTCTCTTGTGTCTCTTGTGTCTGTCTAGTGATGGGTGCCTAAAATGGTTTACTGGCCTTGCTTGTATCTCCCTAATTCCAATGACCTTGCTTCAGGAGACAGGAAGCCCTCCTGTGTGCTCAGCTTGCTGTGCCTTCCTTTGCCTTGCTGGTGCCTTCTTTTGTTTGGCTGCAGACTTTAAAACATATTAGTGAACATAGGCACCGACTTCTGCTCCGCCAGTAGGTGCTCGACCCCTCTCTGCCCCTGCCCCTGCCCTGACTCCACTCCCACCTCCGCCAGTTAGGTAACTGAAGTAGCGCGACTTAAGTTGATTTATAGCTTTAGTTTAGACCAGCCCTATGTTATTAATCACCAAAGACCTTACATGATGCAATATTAGGGTATTCAATCAGTTGATTCAATTGCTTATTTGAAGTTTGGCCCTCCACTCTTCTTTATATCTCAGATGAAGTTTCTCTTCCCTGCTGGAGTGTAGCCATGCTATGTCTTCCTCCCACTTGTTATTGTATAGCTTTGTTTATCTGATATGTTAATGAATTCTCATGGTCTTTCAAAGAACTTTGAAAGTAACTGCACCTTGGAGAAACCACATTCCTTTGTTTAGGGTAAGGTAACTCCTGTTTGACTGGAAACACATTTTAAGACTTTTCTATGGCAGAAAATAAAAATCCTGACATTTGAGAGTTCTATTTTGAGAGCATGAGTGAAGCTTAATTTTACTCAAAAATCATGACTCTTGTGATTAATTCGTGAGAGTTGGCATGTCTGCTGAATTCCCTTCCCTTCCATCCACAGTGGATCTCTCTGGTCTTGGTAACCCCCAAATGTCTAAGGTAATTGATGTCCAGTTCAGACAACTCATTTATTTTTATTCCTGAATCAATTTGATACTTGAACAATTTTTGTTTCAGAATTGGGAAGTCTGTGGGATTTCAACAAATGATCTGATCTCCTTGGAACTCTTGCACCTACTACAAGCATGGCGTCTGGCTGACTTTCTACCTGTTCCAAAGTTTACCAAAATTCACTACCTTTCCTTTTGTTTCACCACGACTTTTTGTTTCAGTGATGTTCCCAGAGAAGACTCCTATGAACCCGTCAGTCAATATGTAACATGGGAAAGCCAGTCATTTCCAGCTCTTTAAAAAAGGAAATGGTTCTGCCACCTGTGGTTAAAGTATACTTTCCTTCTGAGGCATGCACATAGTTCCCATCAATACTAACACACATGCAGAGGTGAATATTCCCCTTTATGAGGGATTGTAATTGAATCACCATTAGTTTCAGATGCTGCCATTATTTATAATGAGTGAAAAACTATTGCCTTTTGTTGTTAGAATGCAATAAACAACAGTTAAACTATTTAAAGGCAGCTTTGTTCATCTGTCAGACACCTGCTGTACATGTGTTTAACATATAGTAACTCCAAAGATGTTTTGGAGGTCCTGCCGAAGACAAAAAGCCTGAATAACCTTAACTATAGAGCTGCTATCAATGCCTCTGTAATAACTACTTTAAAGACCCTTTTCAAGGTATCTATGAATTAGTGCTGATGCTAATCCAAATTTATCTGTGAACTGTGTGAATGTGCAACTTACTACAGTTGAAGTGGAGGAGGCAGTAAAGTAACAGGATTATCATTTCACTTCTAATAAACTTTTTTTTTACAGGTGCTATACAGAGTAAAAGGCAGCAAGAATGCTCCATTAAACTCGGTATGTTTTTTTCAGAAGAAAGTAAAGCCTTCTTAAGAAAACTTTATAAACTTATGCTAAAAAAAAATGTACTTTTATGAAAGCTATCCATCAAACGTCAAGGATAATAATCAATTTTTTGTCACAATGAACTGATAAAAGCTTTCAGTAATAATGTCACGGGGGGGAAAAATTTGTGTTGGAAATCGTAATGCTCAGTCCTGATATCAAACGAATTCATAAAAGCTCAATACAACGGTAGCCCTTGGAGGCATGACAAAACACAATTTCTCATCCACAGGATATGGAATAATTCTCTCTCTTTTATTTTTTTCACACAGAGAAATGCAAAAGGAAAAAAATCTGAATATATATATATACACACACACACACACACACACTACGCTATATCCTGCTTATGCAGGTGAACATTAACGCTCATTTTGGTTGCCGATATCACAAACCGTTATGGTGATTTCTCTCACATCATGCAAATGGCTGCATAATGTCTACTCCTCTTGGAATGTAAAATCAAATCAGCATTCTATTGCTACAAACCCATGATGAGCTTGGAAATAAATATGCAGAAGCGCATAAAAAAAAATCAAGGCAATCAAGGAGAGCCAGCGTCCTAGCTCGGACTATAAATCTTTGTCTGTTTCAATCGTAGAGCTGGCCGAATCAGTGTAAAATTCGAGCGGGGATGTCATCAATTTCTGTTAACCTCTCTATTCTTCTTTGTGTTGGTGGTGCAGTGATGGATTGGTTTTGTCACTTGTGCGCGGTTCACAGTATGTTAACATGGAAGGGTGCAGTTGGGTTATGAAGAAGGGTTATTACTGTCCCAGCTCTGACCTGGACTTACTATCTTTTCTAGTATCACAAAACCTTATTGTCTGGGGGACTGAGAAGTAGTATCCTTATAGTTGACTAATGTTAAACAGACAAGCAGCAACTTTTTTCAGTTGCTTTGCTTTAGTTGGCTGGTAGTTTCTTTCCTATCACTTATTTTCTTTATAAACAAGCAAACAAAAAACCTAATAAATTAATCTGAATGCCACCTATTAAACCAACTACCAATGCAGGAAGAAATGTAAGGAATTGCTGGATTACAATAAGAGGGCCTACAATTTGCAAACACAAGAAGATTCATAATGTTACATTCTGCAAATAATAAAGCAACAGCAAGAAAGCACACAAGTAATAACATAAACTTACTGGCATGCAATGAATACATAAACATTTCAAGTACTGAACTAGTATTGTTCTTTCTGGTGTTGTCTTGGCCAGATGCCAGGTGAAGGTATTTACATTTTGGCTACCTAAATTCCTCCAGCAGCTCCAGCTGGATACGATGTTCTTCTTCATTTTTTATCTTACAGTATTGTATATTGTTGCAGGGCATTTTTAGAGCTCACTCTTGCCAGGTGCTAAAAAATCTGGCCTTGGTTCAGAAAAACATATAAGCATATGCTTAACTTTAAGCTCGAGTAGTTCCACTGATGTCAATGGGATTATTCAAGCGTGCAACATTAAGCATGTTCTTAAGCACTTTGCTCTGTCAGGCCCATGAAGCCAGTTCCAGAGCCCACTGAAAACACTAGGAGTCTTTAAATTGACTGGGTGTTGTAACAGGCTCATAGCGATCAGCACCTTGAAAGTCTGAGTCCTTAAACAGCAGCCTCATTTCACAAAATAAGTGGCTGAATTTCAGTGGTGGGTGAAGTGATCGCGATATTTAATCTAGAGTGTTTCAGTTTAAGTTAATAAAGTGCTTTGGGATCACTTGAAATGAAAGTCACACTACAAAAGCAAGAATTAGTGTAGTGCCATAAGTACTCATTTTCTTCAGTGAAAAATGCCATTAAAACAAATATTTTAAAATAAAGGAAACATTCTTTATAAAGCTCATATTTAAAAAAAGAGAAGCTAACCACATAACTGGAACAAAAAAAGCCCAGAAATCAATCGATCAATCTTGTAAGATGTTGAGCAATGGAGGCCTTCTTCAGTTTACAAGCAGTAGGTATCATCTTGCCAAACTGAGCCCAGAATACAAGATGAAACTGAGGCCACGTCTAGACTACGCGCCGGATCGGCGCGTTAAAATTGATTGCTCAGGGATCAAAATATCGCGTCTGGTCTGGACGCGATATCTCGATCCCAGAGCGTGCTTAGATCAATTCCGGAACTCCAGCTAGACGACCGGACTTCCGGATTCGACACAGCGAGCCACGCGGATCGATCCCGCACAGTGAAGACGGGTGAGTAAATCGATTTTAGATATTCGATTTCAGCTACGCTATTCTCGTAGCTCAAATTACGTATCTAAAATCGATTTAATCTCGTAGTGTAGACCTGGCCTCAGGCTACGTCTACACTACCCGCTGTATCGGCGGGTTATAATCGATTGCTCAGGGATCGATATATTGTGTCTCGTCTAGACGCGATATATCGATCCCCGAGCGCGCTTATATCGATTCCGGAACTCCACCAATCCCAAAGGAGTTCCGGAATCGACAGGGGGAGCCGCGGACATCGATCCCGCGTGGTGAGGACAGGTGAGTAATCTGATCTTAGATATTCGACTTCAGCTACATTATTCACGTAGCTGAAGTTGCGTATTTAAGATCGATTTTTCCCTGTAGTGTAGACCAGCCCTTAGTTCACAAATATTTGCTACCTTCTGTAGGAGTAAGGACCAAAGTGTTGGATGTTCAAAGCAGGTAAATGAAGTGTGAGCACAATTCCCATTGAAAATTTGATTGACAGTCAATAGGACTTGTGTTTCTAAGTCACTTGGGTGTAGGGTGACCAGACAGCAACCGTGAAAAAATGGGACAGGGGATGGGGTGGTAATAGGTGCCTATATAAGAAAAAGTCCCCAAAAATGGGACTGTCCCTTTAAAAACGGGACATCTGGTCACCCTACTTAGGTATTCTTGAAAATCTCACAAAAAATCTCTAATGCAGGCACGAGAAAGCCACAATAAGAACTACTAAGTAGAAATTTTTCAGCTGAAACTTTTTTTCTAGTGAAAACTGCTGATTTAGAGACACCAAAATCTTTTACAAATTCCCTTTCTTTTTTGCAAACCTATATTTTGACCCCCACGCTCCACACACCCCAAAATTAAAAAAAAATCCAACTTTTTGTTTTCATATTTATGAAAGGAAATAGTTTGATTTTTTCAGTTTGAAATGACTTTTCATTTCAAAATTTTCTTTAATTTGACTTTTTAAATCAAAACCAAAAAAAGTTCAAGATTGAAATGGAAAGTTTTTCTTTACTTTTCAAAATTGTCAACAAATTGACAAATCCACTATTCACTCAGCTCTAGATCTGAGTTTCCTGTCCCCAGTACTTGAGATATTTAAAGCCATATGAAGTATTAAGAACTAACTATATTGGAAAAGCCAAGTAAGGATCAACTACTGTGTCATATTTCATGTTACTTTTGATCATTGACTTTAGTTTAGAATAAGCCTATCCAGTAAGCAGGTCAGGCAATCTGACAGAATCCAAACTGATTAGAAGTTACACAAGCAATTTCTTTCATTAAAAATGTATTCCCAGCTCACTGGCATTTTTTGATGTCTTGAGAAACTGAGCCACTATATACTGAGAATGAAGCCAATAACAGCAATGAATTTCAGCAATACGTTTCTCAATTTGACTGCTATTATTCCTGTTGTTCTGTTGTTTAGTTTTTATGATACCATACCACATCATGATATATTGATAGCCAGTGCAGTCCTTGAAAAATAGACTTTTTAATGATGCATAAGCATCAACTACTTTGGGATAGCATTTATTAAACATTAATATTCATTTTATCCTAATGTCAATATTTCTTCATTCGCACTAACAAAATTAACAGAAGTTTAATTTCCCCCTCCCCTGAAATGTATATTACTTTATAGCACATTTTTGCTGAATACAATGTCTCTGACAATGTTTTCCAAGGCTATTCTGTTTTCATGAACTTTAATGAAATAATATGGATTATTATATTATACCTGCGTCTGACGAAGTGGGTATTCACCCACGAAAGCTCACGCTCCAAAACGTCTGTTAGTCTATAAGGTGCCACAGGATTCTCTGCTGCTAATATGGATTATGTTTATTTCAGAAGGCTTGATCCTGTATCTGATAGGCAAGCAAAATCACAAGGATGTTACTGAAAAATACACGCATGCATGAGCTACAGGATTGAGCCCACGATTAGCAGAACAAAATGAGTAACTTTTGATGCTAATTAATATGCTAAATGTGCTGAATATGCTAATATATGAGGATGGAGTGGTTGAACTGTAAATCAGAAGATGTGAATTACTAGCTCTGCTACAGCCTGTTTGTATGACCTTTGGTAAGTCATTGAATACTAGATCCTGGGAAGCCTTAACTCTAATAGGATTATTTATATGTGTAAACTGAAGCTCATAAATTCATATTAACAGGATAAGAATCTGAATCAATGTGTTCAGTTCCCCATCTGTAAAATGGGAATAATCCTGCCTTTGTCTGTATCTAAACTATATACTCTTTGGAGCATGGACTGTCTCTTACCATTTGTAAGTACAGTGGCTAATACAATGGAGCTGTGTAAGGTCTCTAGTTACTACTATGATACAAATAATATTGCATAATACATTTTTAAAAAGACATGTCTTAGCACAAAAGTAACTGAATAATGGACCCGCTGAGATTTTGCCTGATTAATAACTAAAGATGTCAAGGATATACCAACATTTTCCTTCTACTTCTGTGTTTGTTTAATGGTTTATTTGGATTTTTATAAGTTACAATAAAAGATTGCCCATCCAGTACTCTGGGTACCCTTAATAATCTTTTTAAACCCACAGATAAATAACCTGACAAATCAAGTCAAAGTGCACAGTCAGGATAGGGTAACTGTACATGTTCTATGGGGAGAGGGCTTCAGTCTTTGAGGCTGCGAATCTAACATCTTTCACTAGTGCATGCACACACATAAACAAAACAAATAATTCTTCTTATGAGAGGCCCCATGACAGTCTCCAGAGATACAAATTTCATTAAACTAAATTATTGCATTTCAAATAACTTTTAGCAAGATGCCCATTTCCTGCTACATTTGTCTTAAAGGTGCATGTTCTCAATTATATAATGACATGCAATTTCAAATTAAACCTGCACAAGTGTCAGTTATCAAGTTAGTCCCACAGCACAGCTAGGAAAAGTATTACTGTACACTGGGTGCAGTACTTAGTCCAAGAAACTGCTATTAAAATAAAAGTAGCAATAACAGTTAATGAGTCTTATTTATTATTTACATCATGGTAGCACCCCGTGGACATGGGTCAGGGCCCCATTGCAATAGGTGCTGTATTCACATAAAGGAAGACCTGGTCCTCAAATCCTGGATGATAGATTTTTAAGGTCAGATGTGGCTGGCTCTTATGATTATATACTCTGACCTTTTGCTTAAGAGGACCCTAGTGTACTCCTCCCTGCGGCCAGCTAGAGGTGTGACCAGGGCTTCCCTATGACTCCCTGACCTTTGCCTGCTATATCTGTCCCTGTGCTCAGCCAGCCTGGGATCAGTATAGAGCAAAGGCGACGTAAAGTTGAGAGAATCCTTTCTAGCAACATGTTACCACACAAATGGGATGTGAATGTGGCCTAAGTGATTTTATTTAAAAAATCATAAGAACATTAGTTGAAAGTATATTGTAATACTTGCCCTCCCATCTTCCAACCATTTGTGTTGTGTCTGACATCTTGTGCAATAATGTAGATGTTGAGTGAAATCCTGGTCCTGTTATAGTTAGTGGCAAAATTCCCACTGACTTCAAAAGGGCCAGGATTTCCCCTCTTTTCTTCATGTGGCCTAGTTGTACTCATGTACCCTATTCCTCACCTATTAGTATACACACTCATTACTCTCGCTCTTTGGGAGTATTTAACTGCAGTGGTTGCTACCGAAGTGTCAGTATTTACCAACACAACAAATTTAAATTAGAGGTTCAGGCATAGAATCTGCTCCATACAGGCAACCCTCTGCAAAATCACAACCAGAGGTGGTTTGGATCTGGGCTATAATGATATAAAACCCTGAAACATGGTGGTGGAAGGGATTCAGAAAAATGGTTCTGATCTTGGCCCATCTCTATTTTAAATAGTCTTAGCAAAACTCAGGGTGAGTTGTGACTTGTGAGTTCTGTTCTGCAGAACCTAAGCCAACTGGAGGTTCATTATTTTCTGTGCCTCAATCTTGGGAGTCGTATGGAGGAGCTGGATGTTTATGTTGTTTATTTATAAGCATTTCTATTGATTATATATATTTGGGTTTGGGCCCATGTCCAGTTCTTATAAGGACAAATAAGAAACTATCATAAACAATTAAGGAAACAACAAAAAACAAAGGAAGGAAAAGGGTGAAGTATAGAGTAACAAGGACCAGTATCTGTACAGTTCAATGCCTACCAATATCAAAGCTCCTTTCTGTTTCCCTCTTTTCTTTTAAGTGTTGTTGACCTTGAGACCATGCAGTAATCACAGTGCTTGATAAGTCAAATCCTTCAATGATCTACACAAAAGATGCTTTTAGGATGTTTGACTGGCAAGAAAGAGGGAGGGAGGGATTGATTTAGAGAAATGTCACATGACATCCTCTAACCTTTTTTTTTTTTTTTTTTTTAAATCTTGGAGGATTTTTTCAAAGACCAGGGTCAGGAAGAATCCACCCCAAGGGTAGTTCGAGGGAAGAAAAATAACAAGGCACGGTGGCATCTAGGGACCACAACATTGTTCACATCCTCTATAATCACCAGTGCACTGCTTGGCTGCCTTGGTAATTTACATAATACCGTCCTGACACTTTCACTTCAGTTATCCATCACCATTGGGATGGTGTTTTCTGTTTTCCTGCTTTATTTTCTTTCTCCCTATCTCTCTCTCCCCCTAGATTCCTTTCTCTCATTGTGACTTATGTTTATCTGGCCAAGCAAAGAAGATTGATTTCACATTGCTTCTGCCCTTCTTGTTCAACAAATAAGAATTTGGCAAATGATGAGGCAGCGAGCACAGCTAATAAGCAGAAATGCACATATAGATATTTTCTATTCTATGTTTTAATGAATAGCATCTTTGGGGACAGGGTAGAATGTGAGTTAATGTAATGGATGTGGGGGGGAGTAGAAGTTAGTTTCATAAAACTAAATTCTAGGGTTATGATGAACTCTGTCATTTATACATTTTATTAGAGATAAATCTGCAAGTGGAATAGGATTGGATACTCAGCTCTAAGCATATGTTTCAGTATAGCCAAAATATCTCATGGATGGACAAAAGAGAGACAATATTTTCAGGATAATTTCTAAGACTATATTTTTGATTGCGTGTGAACACAGTACACGATAGTTGAATTGGACCACCTGAAACTAAGGTATTGGCTGGTTTGGTTTATTGCTACTCACCCTGACTACTGTGGGCCCAATTCCAACCTGACTCCCATGGTTTTTACACCACTGTAACTCCTTTTTTACACTGATATAACTGAGATCAGGATCAGACTGGTTTTTCAGCTCTGATAACCACAGGATGTTTCACCCCTTCCTTTCCACAAAATTAAGGGAAGAAGCTGAAAGAAAGGCAAAACTGTGAGGCCTGCGTGGATGTTGGGAGACTGAGGCTATCCACAAAGATGGCTCCTCATCTCCTTTGAAGCTTGAGGAGGTGAAATTTTGGCCTCACTGAAGTCAATGGGGCCATGGTTTCAGTTCTGGATTCCCCCTCTCCCTGGCAATGTAGTTCCAATGCAGCCATTCTATGATGAACTCCCACTGGTTTGGGTTGGCAGTAGGGGCCCCTTCAAGCCATGGAAGTGCATTTTGGGGCAGGATAAAACAACATGGTGGGATCACTTGAATTTAAAACCAAGCATTTTTCCCTGGATTCAACTCTCTGCGTGTGTTTGTTTATATTCAAGACAACTCCTAGATTTTGCAGGATTCATCACAAAGTAAAAGTGAAGTGTAAAGTTTCAAGCAGACTTTATAGATTCCAAGACTGGAAGGCACCATTGTGGTCATCTAGTCTGACATCCGGTATAACGCAGGCCATAGAATTTCCACAAAGTAATTCCTAGAGCATATCCTAGAGTGATTTAAAAATTGCCAGTGATGGAGAATCCACCACAATCCTTCTTAAATTGTTCCAATGGTTAATTACATTCACTGTTAAAAATGTATCCCTTATTTCCTGTCTGACTTTGTCTAGCATCAACTTCCAAACACTGGATTGTGTTATAACTTTCTCTGCTAGATTGAAGAGTCCTTTCTTAAATATTTGTTCCTCATGTAGGTACTTAAAGTGTAATCAAGTCACTCAACCATCTCTTTGTTAAAGCAAAATAGATTGTCCTCCTTACGTCTATCACCATAACACAGGTTTTCTAACCCTTTAATCAATTTCATGGTGCTTCTATTCTGTCCCATTTTTCAAAATCCTTCTTGAATTGTGGACACCAGAACTGAACACAGTATTTCATAACCTATGTAGTGTATCTTGGGATGGGAGAGCTTGGCAGCTGAATGGCTCAGGGGTACATGTCTCAGTGTATGTTACATGTCCCCATTTGAGCCAAATCCATGTTACAGCACCCATGTTACAGAGATTCATGCTGTCAGCTCTGGAAGTTCCCAGTTTGATCCTTGGTATGCTGGCCAAGGTGGTGACCACTGCAAGTATCATTAGAGAGCTATAGGAACTGGGGTGTGTAATCTGGGTGCTTATTTTTAATAAGTGAGAAGGGTCATAGAGAAAGGGTTCATGAGCCAGAAAGAGTTCTGGATACCCACAGTTTGACTTCCCAGGGGTGGAGGGCAATAGTGGGTTATTGGGTGGGAGAGGTACTAAGTATGTTCCAGGAGAGTGCTTTAGATAAAAGCGCTATATAAAAAAAACATTAATTATAATTAAGATTTTTTTGTTCTACAAATAAAATCACACGTCCTATTTTAATATCAGTCGTCTTGCCTTTCTAATGCGATGGATGTGCCCTTTATCCCCTGCAGTGGCAGCCTCTGAGCTGGGTCTGGGAAACAGTGGAGTCTCTCCCCTGCCACAGCAGCCACAGCACTGAGAAGGAGGGCCATCTCTCCCCAGCAGCAGCAGCCCTGGCACTGGGGAAAGTCACCTCTTTTTCTGGCCACCACAGTCCTGCATGTCCCTAATTCCCCCACCCTCTCTTCTCACTCCACTTCCCCCTCCCACCTACCCCGGATTCTCCCCAAGGCCACCACCTCACCGTACATGTGCATCTTCTCCAGGGTCCAGGCATCTAATTAATGGAGCCCTGCCTGTGCGGCTCCTTCATTCTCTCGTGTGCAGCCGCTCAGGTGCACATCTTAGAGGGAACTATCCATGAACCACCTGAATGTCTGCGGACCACAGTTTGAGAACCTCTGGTCTAACCAGTTCAATAATAGGCCCGACAAAACAACTTTAGCCTTGGCAAAACCAGTTACTTCAGTGTGCTTTGAACTGCTATATGCTGGGGCTGACTTTTGTCCAGAGAGGCACATTTTGAAAGGGCCTCTTTAATTTTTAAGTACACAAATACGTAAGTCAGCCCCATAGCATGTTAAAGGTCAATGTTCGCATTCACAGATCTGTTAGCCAGGTGCTTAACCACCAGGTTAGCATGTGCAAATGAAGGATTAAAGAATGTAAAAGAAAATAAAGTCCCACTTTGGGTCCGATTTCATTAACTTCCATGGATTTTGGATCAGGATGTTACATTTGGTCAACACTTTTAGTCTGAGGATTTGCTCAGAATGCCTTATTTTAACTTAAAATAGCATTGCCCTTCCTTACATTCTGTAGCTATCAGTAACGTTGTACCTACATGACACAAAGAAGATTAAGCTATTATCATTAACAATGTGGTTAACAGAGTCCTGGGTATTATCTAGGTTTGATACTCTTATCTGTGCATAATACTGGATAATGTTACACCCCTGTATTGCTAGTGATTATCAATCAAAAGACAGTTATGCTGCCCCTTTTACTCACTTTACTATGTATACTTCCATGTGAGACTTGGACATCGCTTTATATTTCTAAAAGCAGCAGGTCAACCTGCTGAGGTGTCAGTTTTAAACTAACCCTATTTTATGTTTTGTAAAAGCCACTAAACATGGAAAAATCAATGGTGTTCCTAGTAATGGGCAACCAAAGTGATTTTAGTTTGGCTTTGCCAACACTGGAATCAAATTCATGGCTTCCCAGCACTGTTCATGTTACTGCTTTTTGCCATATTCCCCTTTGGGAAAGTCGAGGGGCTCAGCAAAGGCAGCAATTGATGTTGGCACAAAGAATGCAGCTCGCAGAGTTAAAGGAGACCTCCAGCACTCTAAATCTCTGACCACTTGACACCAGCAAACAACATCAACTCTGTTCCCCATTTTCCAGAGGAGAAAGATATTAAACAGATTTTTTTTAAGACTGTGAGAGAAGCTGATTGGCTTCCTAAGCAACTAATTCTAATGTGACCTCTGCCTGACTGACAGAAGGTTCATCATTGCATACTATACCTGTCACCTCAATAATGTATGTAATCTCACTTGCAAGCATGGAATGGGAATTTGTACTTTACAATCACTGGGCAGCTAACAACCTTTGGGTCTATTGCATTATATGCAACTTCGCTGGCTGCATGCATAGATGTTGACCAGTTATTGAAAATTAATACAAAATGAGAACTTGTATGCAAGAATGGCCTCTGACAAACATATATGTAGAACATTTACATAGCTACACTTTAGTAGATGGGGAGGTCCTTTCTTCCAGAGTAGGTTATGTGTTTCTTATGGGAATCATTTCAAGCTTTTAGCAGCTAAAGCTTTTGGAAACTCATTTATGAGTCTTATACCTGCTAGCTGAAATTATGTCTTTATTTTTTAGGTGGCTTTGCATTCCAAATAAATTACTCTACTCACTGCCTTTACTTTCAGAATCTAATTGTGTAGAGAATATATTATTTTTTAATAGATTTACAAAGCCTGGGAAATTCCACCTGGAATTTGTATCCAAGGTGGAGTTCTCATCAAACAACTTGTATTGTGCTTTTGTCAGCTGAAAGTTGGAATGGTTCCTACCTATTATCACTTGATTAAAGCACACAGATAGTGAATTCCTGATGAAAATCAGAAATCATGTGAGCATTTGTGATATTTTGTTCTTGTTTCACAAGGATATAGGTTATGAAACCAAGAAGTGGCAGACACACTAGGATCGGCTGCCCCGTATATTAAAAACAAACAAATTAAAAACAAACCCAAACTCCCCAGCTCCATCCCAGTTCTAACTAACGTTATGAAGTTACTTTGTTAGAGTTGGAGTTTATGCTACAAATTGAATTAAGGTACAAATATATACAATTCATTTTGTCTTTTTGAAGGCCACCTTCCTAACGTTCTCTTGTGATAAAGAAAACCATTTGCTTCTGTCAAGGCCAGGAGGAGGGGGATCATTTTTATTGAAATAAGAACGAAATGATAGTGTCAGGCACTGAGTCCAAGAGATAAAATATTGCATCTAATAAACATGCTACATATGGGATTAGACAAGGCCCCCTAGAACTACAGAACAAAAGCAACTATAGGAAAGCAATAACATTAATATCGAAAAGTAATAACTAAAGCTCCCATCATGCTAAAAGAAAAATCTGCATTTTAAAGAAAGGAATTTAAAAGAAAGGAAATCAGGTGTAATACCAGCATGGTGTATTTTTTATATTGGGCGCAATCCTGAAACCTTTGGTTATGCAAATAGTACCACTGACCTAAATGGAATTACTCGTGTGAGTAAGTGAGATTACCCATTGGGAGCAACGTCATAAGAGATTAAATGGAATCTTTTATACCTGCCAGGATGACCTGTAAAAAGTAAGTGCCCAACTGTCATGAAAAATCCAAACTTGTGTCTTTGAAAATCTCCCCTTTACTGTTTATTCACAGTAGGGTGATAGAAGTATGGTCTGCAGAACCCTAAATCAAGCCCCTAGGACTCTTCAGTTTGGTTTGCTATGTCTCAGACACAGAAGTGTGGCCAAAATAGGCAACTATCTGATCTAACAGACAAGTGCTCCTGTATGCTCTCCAGCTCTTGTGACGTTACATATCACCTTGGCTTTTTGTTCTTAGTGTTGGTAAACTCTGCAGTAAACTCTGGGGGGAGGGATAGCTTGATGGTTTGGGCATTAGCCTGCTAAACCCAGGGTTGTGAGATCAGTCCTTGAGGGGGCCATTTAGGGAATGGGGGTTTAAAAAAACAAACCTGGGGATTTGTCCTGCTTTGAGCAGGGGGTTGGACTAGATGACCTCCTGAGGTCCCTTCCAATCCTGATATTCTATGAAACCTTGTTCCCCCCTATAATCGCAATGGTGGTTTGTGCATTTGTTCTAAATTTCATGTAAATATATATGGAAGGTACATTGGATCATGTTGTTTTTTTGGCAAACTTCTACTGCCTTCAGTGAGACAAAGATTGTCCCGTACTGCTTTAAAGACCATGCTGCTTTTTACAGCAAATTGTTACATTTTAGAGAGAAAATATGATCTTGTGGGTAAAACACTGAACTGGACTCGGGCGATCCAGGTTCAATTCCCAACTCTGCCACAGACCTTCTGTGTAACCTTGGGCAAGTCACTAGGTCTCTCTGTGCCTCGATTCCCCATGTGTAAAATGGGGATATAATCCTTCATTTTGCTGATGCTTTGTCTATATTATCTATTTAGATTGTAAGCTTTTGCAGCTGGGACTGTTTCATAGTAAGTTCTACAGCACCTAGCACAATGGTCCTGACTGGAGTGTCAGAATGCTACTGTAATAATAATAATAATAATTAATAATACCTGACATCAATAGTACTTCAAAGGTATTACAAAGCAAGTCTAATATTGAAACTTACGTGTAATTTTATTTAGCTTTTATGTTATTATCAGAGAGCTTTTATCTTTTTTTACCATGTGTGAACATGTAGTTAGTCCATACTGGTTATAGGTTTCCAAGATAATGTAATGCAAACAAATCATATATTGTACAGAGATGAGTCAGATCTACATTTCAGCTTAATTTGATTTACAGCCATCTGTGTTGCAATGACTGTCGGTCTGTTGAAATAATAAAAGAAAGGAAATAAAGGCTTTTAAAGCCACTGTGGGAAAGTACCTGTTATATAAGCAACTTTCAAATGTATGGGGAATAAAAAACGATTAGCAGGGTTAGAGCTCTGGGAATGTAATATCTGATATGTCGTCTGTCAGGGGACTGACTATATCCTGTCCTGGCATGGGGATAGATTCTCTCTTTAGATCTCTTCCATGTCTAACTTTGTTATCATGCACACTCAGGCCAAATCAGACCTGGTGAAAGTAGATGCAGTTCCACTGATGTCAGACTTATAGCAGATTGGAATTTTGCCTTCAATGTGCCACAGGCAGCACAAAATATAGACAACAACAAGATAGTTAAGTCCAAAGCAGATTGTGAAGAACTTCAAAAAGATTTCACAAAACTAAGTGATTGGGCAACAAAATGGCAAATGAAATTTAATATGGATAAATGTAAAGTAATGCACATTGGAAAAAATAACCCAACTATACATACAATATGATGGGGGCTAATTTAGCTAGAACGAGTCAGGAAAAAGATCTCTGGGTCATTTATGGTAGGTTCTCTGGAAGATGTCTACGCAGTGCACAAGAGCGCGGTCAAAAAAAAGCAAACAGGCTTTAGATCATTAAAAAGAGATGAGAGAATAAGATAGATATATTCATTGCCTTATTAAATCCATGGTATGCCCACAATCTCGAATACTGTTACCAAGATGTGTGTCTCCTCACCTTCAAAAAGATATACTGGCACTAGAAAAGGTCAGAAAAGCGGAACAAAATGATTATGGGTTGTGGAGAGGGTCCCATATGAGAAAGATTAAAGAGGCTTAGACTCTTCAGCTTGGAAAAGAGTCGAGACTAAGGGCGGGATGTGATAGAGGTATATAAAATCAGAGTATGTGGAGAAAGGGATAGGAAAGTATTTAAACTTATTCTCATAATACAAGAACTAGGGTCATCAAATGAAATAAGTAGGCACAGGTTTTTAAAACAAATAAAAGGAAGTTCTTCTTCTTGCAGCGACAGTCCAACTTGTGAACTCCTTACCTGAGGAGGTTTGTGGAAGCTAGGACTACAACATTGTTTTAAGAGAAACTGGATAAATTCATGGTGGTGAAGTCATAAATGGCTATTAGCCAACATGAAGCAATGGTGTCCCTAGCCTCTGTTCATCAGAGGATGGAGATGGATGGCAGGAGAGAGATCACTTGATCATTCCCTGTTAGGTTCACTCCCTCTGGGGCACCTGGCATTGGCCACTGTCGGTAGACAGATACTGGGCTAGATGGACCTTTGGTCTGACCCGGTACAGCCATTCTTATGTTCTTATTTTTTGATGTTAACAACACGGTCCCTGCCCCAAGAGGTATGCTCCGAATCCAGAACTGGATCCATTTTCATTCTGTGATTATGGCAAAGGGCTAAACTGAAACCACTGATCTGCATGTTCCTGAACACTGGAGAGCTTGAAATTCAATTCTGGACATGAAGTTTTCAGCTTGGGCCACCTATAACATTAATAAAGTTTTGTAGCTTTCATTCAAAGATATTTTATGTGAATAGACAAGACTGAGAGTACTAGATCAGTTTCCCAGATCAGACAATAATATTTATTCTCTCCAAACTTTGCTAGGGAAAAATTCTTTCTTCGTCCCCACACTGCACCCTAACAACCAACCCCTCTCCCTGCATGCTAGTATTACATTTTACCTACTGGATCTGGTTCCAGAAGCTACAGCTTCTGGCACTCTGTTTTGCTGGGTGTTTTTGCTATGGATACACTCTGAACTCCTGGAATACCTGCTGCTCTTGAGAACAGATAATAAGATAATGTAAGAAAAGATTTCAAAGGAGACACACAGACATGTTGTCTCATACCTTTTCTGCTGCTCATTATTTAAAGTCTGAGAAAGAGATGTGGGGGAAAAAAGAGCTCTTCACAGGTCCCATGGGGCTGCAAAGACATCAGCTCGTGAATATTTCACAAGTGTCACCTGCAGTCCAAGGTAAGCACAACAAGGAATATTGCATTATTGTGACAGGCACAATAGAATATTTTTTTATTTAAAAAGCTTATTTTTTGCATGCTTAACATTTCAGTGGCAATGATTGAAATTACAATCTGAATGCAAAATCTATTACTGCTTTCTGCATATCTACTGAGTTTCCCTAACATGTCAGCTGTCTGTAAGTGACAATTCTCCTTACTGCTTTTCTGTTTCATGATTCCAGATTCTGTATCTATGTATTGATTGGACCTACCATCACATTAACTATAGAAGCAAGTCTTGAATATGCATCCTCGTTACATCCCCTACCAAGATTCTCGATTTGAAATAGTTTTAACAGGATTGTTCACAATACTATGTGGGCCCTGCTCTCTTGGATTACTTCTAGTTGTGTTGTCTCAAAACTTTCTGGGCAGCCTTTCCGTTTCTGGTCACAAGTCTATTTCTCCTCCTTTCCCCTCCCTGGCAAAACAAAACAAAACAAAATTCTTTTCCCCCTTCTCCGGTGATTTCATTGAACTAGTGACCAGTAGCTTTCCTAGTTGGGTATGATCATGAAGATACTTATCAGTGGTATGGCTTTTTGTACCTGTCGTAATAAAGGCTCAAGGAAAGAAACAGAGATAGCATATGGGAAACATACAATAACGAGTTAAAATGTGAATTGCAAATTGCTTTTTAGTCATCTTGACTCACAAACAAAACAAAACAGCAGCAACATGAATCCTATTACTTTATAAGATATCTGTCATTAAAGAGTCATGTGTTCCTTGTTAGCTGATTCTGTAGTAAAAATTGTCGGGATTAGCAGTTTTGAATTGTTGTTCTTAGCAAATAAAAGTCATTTTGCTGCTATTGTTTCCAGAGATCTTTTCTGTTATAAAAACAATATAGTTGTTTAATTCCTAATATAAACACATATGCTGAGTATAATTTTATATATATTATAGACTATTATAGCCATCTTTAAAACAGATACATTATGTACTACTGCTTTTGCTCATTTATTAACACATGCAAATAGGCCAAATGTAGCCCTGGTGTGTGTCAAAGGAGTTATACTTTTTTCATCAAGGATGAGTCTGGCCCAGTGTGTTATACATGGTCCCATCTACTGCTATCCAGAGCTGGCCTTTGGGATACTGAAACCTACAGTCACAGATAACATCAGAACATAAGAATGGCCATATTGAGTCAGACCAATGGTCCATTTAGCCCATATCCTGTCTTTAGATAGCTAATGCCACATGCTTCAGAGGGAATATCAGTTATACACACATAAGCTATATTCAGCTGTATTCACGTCTAGCACTAGATTCTGTCTGCTATTTAGGACTAAATCAAGAATTGCCTCGCCCCTTGTTGGTTCCAGGTCTAGCTGCTCCAGAAGGCATTTACTAATGGTGTCCAAAGATTTCATCTCTGCATCACCCTGACTGTGGGGAGGATCCCAGCTTGATTCTGATGGCTGTGGGAGGCAATGCTGCAGATCACGCTATTGCTTCTGCAAGCTTCCTCCAGGCTGATTGCCTGCAGTGACCAATGAGCAACCAACGTGGTCTCTGGTCACAAAAAGGGGCCCCATAACAGTGGATAAATCAGCAAGGAGCAGTGGGGTAAGCTCAGGACAAAGCAAGGGATTCATGCATTCTAATTCTGGCTCTGATACTGACTTTCTTTTTTGGTCTGAGTCAAGTTGTTTTACCATTATGTCTTAGTTTCACCATCTGTACAACAGGGACATCAATACTAACCTACTTCACAAGGGAGGTTGTAATGAATACCAATTTAATGTTTGTCAAGTGCTAACATTCACCAAACCCAGTGGTCCCTGGATCAGCAGCTTATTCAGACAATTATCCCTTGAAACATTTCTTTGAGGTGTAGGAGCTGCTCATAGACTCAGCACAAACATCATGGACTAAGCTTCTCTTGCAGCAGCAGGCTGGCAATGACCTGAAGATCCTGTCTCACACCTCTTAAATAAGCCTAGTAAGTCCCAAAGTGTCATCTCATTAACCATCCTCAGGTTCCGCAGAGCTGTGCTCCAGGTGAAAAGCTGTTGGTTATATCTGAGAGAAGGGGTAGGGAAAATGGTTTTGCAGGCCCAGCCAAAACCTCTGTCCCATGAAGAGAGCTGCATTCTCTCATTCTCATAGTGAGTGAGTCTGCGGAAAGCAAGAAGTTAATTAACAATAAGAAAATTGATAAGAGCAAATCCTGGAGCATTCAAAAGATAAAAAATAGAAGCCACAAATACAGGGCTGGATTAAGGCATAGATACTAAAGGCCTGAATATAGGGTCCTAGGCACAGATCCTCAAAGGTCTTTAGATACCTCACTCCCATTGTGGGAGTGAAGTGCTTAAAGACCTTTGAGGATCTGGTCCCCAGCTCCTGGAATCAGACGGGTAACATCAAATCTCAGTTTTCTTTAAAACAAAAAGTCTAGATCTCATGGTTGAAAGGAAAAGCTTGAAATCATGAACTGAATTTAACCAAAGAAACTGCATCTGTCTGAGTCTGCAAATAGCCTGCAACATTAGCTCAGGGATATGAACTATCTCAATGTGGCATCAACTCTAAAACTCATTGTTCTGCCAATACCTCCCCCTCACCTCACCAAAAGGCTCTGGGTAGCAGAAAGGGAATAATGTAATGGGTACATCCTATGCCCCAAGTAGATGCTTCTGACCATATTTATCTGCAAAATTCATGCCATTTTCTTATGCTTTATAAAAAAGAAATGGGATAATTTAAAAAAGAATATAAACAGATAATAATAATTTGTAAAAAAATTCCCCAAAACAGAAAATCCGGTGCTCCCACCAACACTAACAGCTCACCTCTCATTAGCAACCCTACAATAATAACCAACAAGTGTAATATAAATACACAGTGTGGCAAAATCAATTTTTGGCAAGCAAAATATAATTTCTGTTTCAAGCTTCCAAAGAGTTACTATAAACATCAGGAGGATAAATAAAATGACTAAAAATCTTGATAAATGCCTTGTTTATATCTTTAGCTACCATACAAGTAGTAAAATGCACAGCTTGCAAACAACAACAAAAGCTCAATTTGGTTGCATTTGTTGTTACAAAGGGGGAGTCAATCTTCCTTGTGTGTTTCTATCTACATATGGAAAAATAAAATTAGCTATTAAAGGGATAGTTCCCAGATATAGGACCTAAATTACATTTACTATACCTTGATTTAAATGGGAAGAAAGGGCCAGGAAAAAAAGAGGACTCTCTGGTGACTTCTTAAAAATATCTTGCTTACACAGTATAGTGCAGAGAGGCATGTTAGGAGTTAAAATGACATTAATTCTATAGAAGAGATAGGAGTTGACTGTTTAATGGTCCCTGTTTAATGCTAGGCCACACAGACAAATACTGCTGTGTATTATCTAGAGACCTGTTAGGGAAGGAAAGATATTAATTGGTCTGATGCAAACTGGGAAGGACATGTGAATAAGACAGAATGAAATGTAGAGAACCAGCAGTAGTATCTAACTGGCTGCTGTGAGAGTTAATTTTGGGGGGTTAGTCATTGCAAAAGTCTTTCTGGATTGGATAAAACATGTTTGGAAGTGTTTATTGATCCTTTTAGGGAAAAGGATCATTGATCTTTTATTATAAACTCTTGATTTATACTAGCCTAGGTTCATTGGCTCCTCTGGGAAAATGCTTCATTGATTAGTTGAACTCCAGGTTTTTTGTTTTTTTATTTCTCTTTTCCTTTCTTCTTCTTTTTCCTTGTATGCCTGATGTGAATGAGCTAAATTAACGAAGAAACATTTGAAAGTCCTTTAGTCAAAGTACTGTAAAATTTCCCAATCTTTATTCTTGTCATTTAAAGAAAAAACACTATTTCCACTTCAGCCAATACTAAACGTTGAGAATCTCTGTCCTTAGAGCACTGTCATAGTAGGCCAGATTCTGATTTCCAGATTTCCAGTGTAGCTGTGATCTATTGCAAAACTCCCACAGACTGTAATGTGACCACGATTGAAAACAGTACCAAGCACATTGTCGGAAATGATTCAGACAGAAGAGACCTATGCAACTTATCTCCCGCCCAATATTCCTTACAGTAAAATGTCTAGTATTTTCTCCAGTCAAGCTTTAAATGTGTCATTCAATGTCAATCCGTTTGGGAGCTGACTTCACTCTTAGAACATTTTTCTTAACACTCAGCCAATATTTTGTTTAAGTTTGTCCTGTCTGGTTCTTAACATCGTATCAGTCACAGGGTCCCAATCACAACAGAAAGGTAAAGTCCATCTTCTAGTTGAGAAGTCTCACTATCTTATATTTCATAAGCAGGAGTCACTTCCTATTGCCACTTAAAGGTACAACTCATTGAATGAAAAAAGATAGGAATTTGGTAAAAGTGTGAGAAGAATGGAATTTGTGGTTAACTGTTTTATGCTTTTTATTTTCAAGAAGAAGTTGCGGAAAGAAGTGGCTACTAATATTCAATAATCTAAATCTGCATGAATTTCAGGTGTTGACTTTAATAAGGAGAAAAGGTGATTGTTTATGTGTCTGCTGGCTTGAGTATTAAAATATCATTCAATAAATACTAAATCACCTGTCCTCTTTATTATGACTCTGAATATATTGTTAATTTATGCATAATGCATTCGGTGTGATTTTGCCCCGCACTTTAAATCTAGAGGATTTGCAAGAAAATGAATGTCTCACCAACAATACTATGCACAGATCCTACAGGGCAATTATGTAGGTCCTGTTCAAATGCACTTTCCAGCATCCTTTTATTTTGAAGGTCCCATTAGTAACATTGCCATTGCTGCATGATTTATGTAGGGCTTTTTTTGTTCGCGATTGAGCTATGCAGTGTGCAGCTGGCTGTGATCATATACTATGGGATATGGTTGAGTAAATCTAAGCAGTGTAACCCTATAAAATCTGGATGCGATGCTTTGATAATCTACATTTTGTTATTTTTTCTGCTGAATAATATCATAATTTGATTTAATTTTTACCTGATGTTTTACCTATCAAAAGGAGAAGTTTAAGTATTGTGTGGGGGGATTTGCAGCTGCTAGCTTCACCAAAAAGATCAACTGTTTCTGTAATTAATATGGAAGATAACAATTTAAAATAATGAAACACCCATAATATGCTTGAAGAAAGCAGCTTGTTGCTATAATTAGAACTAGACTCAAATTTGTTCTGATGGCAAACACACCATTTACTGAACTCCATGAATGGAGCAGCTTTAGAAAGCAAATAACACAAGTAGGAAAACATCACTACCAAGTACATGACAGGAAACAATGGGGCACAGAAAAATTCTAAACTTAGATGTCTGAGAGACAGAGCATTAAAGAAGAAAAAGCATATTCATATAGACATAGCAGAGATTTTTATAGCTTACAGTAAACTGCTGTGGGAGCAGTACATTAGCAGATAAGGCACTAGACGGAGGCCAGGATTCAACTCCTAGTTCAGCCATGGATTTCCTATATGACCTTGGTTGAGTCACTTCATCTGCCCTGTGTGTTGGTTTCCTATTTGTAAAATGGAGATAATACTTTCATACCTCATAGGGATGTCGTGAAGATGGAATCCATTCATGACTGTGAGGTACTTGGATACTCTGGTGGTGACAACAATTTAAGTATGTAGGTAGAATAAAGTTTTTCCCTGTGACCCCCAGGGGCTATTCCAACAGATGTGGAATCTCCAGAGTAAAAGGAAGTACTAATCATACCTTCTTCTTTCCTGGGAATTCTCTCTACCATAGCAATGGAAGGAGGGGTGATGTAGTGCCAGCTATACCACATCTGTGAATCTGGGAATATATCCAAATCAGAGGAATCCTCAACTGAGCAGATCCACCAGATTTCCACTACTATTCGGATGCAAAACAGGTTGAAAACTTTGGCGGTGTTGTCTCTTGATATGGCTTCAGATAATTAACAGTTGATCCTTATCTGAGAGTCATACTGGACTTCTTGGTACCTTCCCCCATTTGTGTCAACCAGGGCACAAGACCTGGTGCACTCTAAAATGTACTGCCTAATTCACCACTGCATTTCTCCAGTTTTATGCTGGCGTGACTCAACTGAAATCAGTGCAGTTGCATTTCTGTGAAATTGGAGTAACACCACATGGATTTTTCTTTATTCATTTATTTTATGTATTGCTTCAAACTTTTTAAAACCCCATTTTTTGAATTTTTAGGCTCACTTTGATCTGGAGCACTATATGTCATTATTTTTATTTTTAGCTCTTTTCCAATTGTTAATGTTCATTATGGAAGAGCATTTGCTTTTTATAAATGAGGGACACATGTACTAACAGAAGATCCTAGACCAAGGAGACATAGGTTGCAAATTGATAGCAGCAGTTTAAAAAAATCTTTTAACATATGCAATTTTTTGTTTAAGTCCATATTCAGTTCGTGATTTATTATCTTCAGTAGTTCTTTATATTCATAAAAGCTTTAAACATTAATTTAAATAAACTAAAATCATTGTATGTTATCATCCTTTACCAAGAGGCTTAGGGTTCTACAGTTGACACATGCACTAACTTCTTCAGCAATTGATGGTCAATATGACAGAACTCCATCCACAACGCAGAAGTGGTTCCCCTAATGTCACATCCTTCTGGGAGACACTAATACTGAATCTGAAAAACATGAGAGAAAAGGCTGAACAAGCTGTGAGTAATGAATGAAAGCCAACTGTTTAAGCCATTGTGGAGTGTGAACATTCTTGTAGTGCTTATATGAAATAAACTAAAAAAGCTGAAATGGCTTCCCAGCTTCCCAATAACACTATAACATTCAAGCACACAATACTTATTAATCTTCCTTTGTGTTTGCCTTTCTGCAACAAACTTTGTTTTTAACTGCTGTAAAATATCTGTAATTTGATTTTCTACTATTCTGTCTAGAAGTCTCTCCACTGTGTAGCCGTCATCACTGTAGTATCCGAGCACTTCAGAATCATTAATGGATTTTATCCTTACAACACTCCTGTGAAGTTAAATGAGTAGTATCCCCATTTTATAGATGGGGAAGAAGGTAGGAGTGATGTTTCATGAAGGAGCAAAAAGAACTTTTGAATTATAGCTCACACCTAGACTATTGTGATGTGACCACAATCTGCTTAAGGAATGAAATAGATCTAGTAACGCACAACATAGAAGTGACTTTCCTAAGGTCACACAGGAAATCTGTGACCAAAGCAGGAATTAAACCTAGGTCTCTAAAGTCCCAGTCCAGTGCTCTATCTACTAGAGAGATTATCCTTCCAACTACGATTTGTTCATAATAGTTTCTTGCTTGACAGGATAGTTTTTTTTCTTTTGTTGTGTTTATTTTTAAATGCATTCCATACTCCAAGTTCCGTGTAGCACAATAAAGTCCAACATATATTTATAAAGCTAGATGATATATAATGAATCTAGAGACAATATTATTGTCCAATATTGTGTGAAGCAGAAAAAAACAGAGTTTGATTTTCATAAGCTCTAATGATCCTCCTGGGCAGTTGGAAACGCACATTGTTTGAGATAATCAGACAAACTGATTCCATTATAGAAAGATGTATTGTTTCCATTTTATGTTTTCACAAGCATTTTGTCTAAATACTGCTGACATTTCTAGCCATATTGTGAAGTTTTTCAGGAGAAAGCAGGGAGTTTATCTCCATTAAAACTGGGAACAAACTGATGCTAACTGTTATTGTAAGCTGAAAACACTAAAATAAAATGAAATGTATTAGAATAATTGGGAAGAAATATGGCAAAGGCTGTCTCTCCTATATTTTTCTTGTGAAGATCAACCAACAAAGATTACAATTGTACGGTAGCTCCTGTTGTTCTAAATAAAACACAAATGTTTTCTCTTAATTACTTTATGAAAGGATATTTTTCCATCATTGCTTGTCTCTTCATTTCCAGGCATTTTAAGTACTGAAACATGAGTGCAGAAAAGAAATGCACAATCATCTTGAGTTCAATTATTCTTCATGTTCCTGTTCGTTATTATTTTTTACCATTTATCCTAAATTGTTGTGCTGTGTTTCTGTGCACTGGTACACAGCTGCTTTGTTCAACTCCTAAGACTGGTGCTTTTCAGAGCTGCGTCACCTGATCCCCCTGTTACAAAGTAATGCTTCAGAACTCCAAGGATTGTTATGAAGGTTAAACTATTAATATTTATAAGCCACTTTGAGATCTTCATCTAGGAAGTATGTAAAAGTGCAAGGGATTATTTATTCATTTGTGTAATTTGCAGATTATTTCAAAACTGAACAAAACCAAATACCAAAACTTTTCTTTAAAGTCTGAAACACGGATATAAACAATGACAATTCAGAGGCTAGCCCTTTATCCTGAATTCACCTGCTTAAATCCATCCCTATTCAGCAATGCAGTGAAATACCTGCTTAAGTCTACTGAAGTCAACAGGATTTAAACACGTGCTTGAAACTTTGCTGATAGCAAAAGTTAAGTACTTGACTCAATAATTTGCTGAATAGGGTTTTCAGATAGTTCCAGTTCTAAGCATGGATGATTGCAGGATCAGACCCTTAATCCTTTCAAACAAGGAGTCAGATTTTCTTGGCAAAACCTCTGTTTCTGGCAACAAATCTTGTCTGGAAGCTAATTGGTATCAATTCACTTTGCTGCCTCATAAAACAGAGGGCCAGAACCTCAGCTGGAATAAATTGGTATGGGTCCATTGATTTCAGTGGAACTGTGCCTATTTACCCTACCTGAAGATCAAGCCTCAATAGCTCAATTTATTTCCACTGTTCTAGAAAGCCAACAGGCCCCCAGGTGGTGTTCACACAATCTAGAGATAAAACAGTGCTTATATTGATGCTTTTCCTGCAGCATCTTTGAGGGCATGGGATCTACAAAAGGCCCAGAGCAGTCCTAGGGAATGCAGTGTTGCTAACTCACAGATGTATTATGAGCCTCGTGATAGCTGCTTTACTTGAATCCCTAGCTTCTGGAGTCAGGGGACTAGAGAAAGAAAGAATGAAGAGTCTGGTGGCACCTCAAGGACTAACAGATTTATTTGGGCATAAGCTTTTGTGGGTAAAAAACCACTGCTGGTTCTGTTGCATCTGAAAAAGTGTTTTTTTTACATACAAAAGCTTATGCCCAAATAAATCTGTTAGTCTTTAAGATGCCACCACACTCTTTGTTGTTTTTGTGGATACAGACTAATACAGCTACTCCTCTCATACTTGGGACTAGAGAAGAATCTCAGCTTTCGTGTAAAAAAAAAAGTAATTTTCTAGCCCTTCTGGCCAGAGAGTAAAAGCTTGCAAATGTGACCTTGAGTGCACCTTAAAGATTTGAAAACTAGCAGGCAACTAAAATGAACCTAATGTTTATGATTTTCCTACAAAATCTCATGACTTTTTAAGTCAGTCTCATGAGTTTGGGGAGTTTGCCAAATAATTTATGAACCTTTGAGAATGGCAATACTAGGAATGTGCAAGATGTGAGATCACAGGTGGCACCCCTGGTCATATGACTTCAGTACCTCAAAGAGGCAGCAAGAAGCTGCTGCGAGGGAGCAATCCCTTTGTGCTGGGGCAAAATTCCCAGCAATATTTATTTATTTCAAATGTTGATTTGCCATGGATACCATCGTTTGCCATCATACGCCGATATCATTGAAAATAGGATAATGTGGCTTGTCCTTATTGCAGGAAATGTACAGCTAGATTTTTCCCCCCACATCAGTTACAAAGGATAGGGAATGTAAATTATTTCCCTCCTACCTTCTTTGATCAGTTAGCATTCCATTTCAGAGCTGAATATTCCCCCCTCCCAGAGCTGTCGCTGCCTCCTCCTGCTTCCTCTGCTTTCCCTTGTCAATTCTCCTGTCCCTCCTTTAATTCTTCCTGTTTCTTTCATGTCCTGGGGAGCAGCCAATGAAAATTGTTAGCACTGGGTTGGGACAGGCTGACATGATCCCTAAGCAGAGTTGGCTGAATGTCAAATACAGAATACATGTTTGTGGATGAGGGAGGTGGAAGTGTGGAGTACTTTCAGTTTTCCGTCTATTTGCGAAGTGACTTAGATGCCAAGACGAACTCCACTCAGTGACTATCAGACATATCCAACTTATCACAGAGACCTGCTGAGTAGCTCTTTTACTGTAGCACCTTCAAATGCAGTTGAAAAGACCTGATGCAAGACAGCAAAAGAGCTTAAAAGGGAAATAAACCTGTCGGAAATAAGTACCACTCTCAGTGCAGAACTCCGGCAGCACCCATCTCCACCAAACATGCCTCTGAATGGTTAATTTCTTTATCCAAAGTGTTTTAATAGCATAGGTAAGTCCAACTTTGGGGACTAAGGGTGTGATTCATGCCTCTCCTCAGCACTGCTGTGTGCTCTCAAATCCTGTGCAAGTCAAAGTGAGTTGAGAATACCCACCATTGACAAGACTGGGTCCTAATTAGGGCTGGCCTACATCTTTTTTTGAATGAAACACTGTCCAGTCAGAAAATGGAGTTTTGTTACACTCAAAATTTTCTGCAGAAGCAGATTGCTTGCCTTCAGGAAAATTGAAAACAAAATGTTCCATTTTGCATTGAGTTGAGTAATGTCTGTGTCCACCTGAGCTGCTGCAGTGCCTCATGGGAGTTGTAGTTCCAAGTCTCTTGTTCCTCACACTCTCTATGGGGCCCTGCTTCCCATCTGGAGTACATCTTCCATTCTAGTCTCTCCCTGCAACTGAGCCACCTTGGTGCATAACAAGAGTATTTCAGATGAAAAAAGCAAGACATTTCAATTGGGAACAACAAAACATTTAATGTTGACACTTCCAAATCAAAAATGTTTTGATAGTATTTTTTCATCTTGATTTGGAATGCAAACAAATGTCAAAATACTGAAATCTCATGTGGAATTGAAAATCCATTTTTTGTTCAGCCCTGGTCCTTCCTAACTAGTGAAGTACTGGGAAAGCACTTTAATGATTGTTGAGCTTTTTATTGACTTTTTGTGCATTGTTTATATAAAAGTAAAAAGTTTGGAGGAAAAAAGTTATTGAGTGTAAAATTAGAGAAGTAGAATGTTAATACTTTGTTTCCTGTTTTCATCATGAGCCTCAGGAAATATACTGTGTCTGAAGCCTGGTTTTTTTTTTTTGTTTTTTTTTAAAGATTGTTTCTTTGAAGGTGGCAGACAACACTATTTTAGTAAATATAATATTTATAGGACCCTGCAATTAATTTACAAAAAATTTACATCAAAAATGCATGCTGATGATTTTAGTCTTTAGGGACGACAATTGTCTCTTCAGTCATGTTTTTATACACTAAAGGCAATTATTGTTGCTTCGAGCTGTAATAAAAAAATAACCGAAACAGATAGAAGTGTCTCTGTAGAAATTGAGCTGAAACTCCCACTGTGGAAATAATCAGAAAATTAAAAGCTCTGCAATCTTGCAAATAACATTGCAACTTAATATTATTGGAACATAACATTATTATCTCTTTTTATAGGATAAACCAATATAAATATGTTTTCAAACAACACTATGATATTATAGTTTTATTTTATTGGTTGCTAGCAAAGAAAAAGATTGGAAAAACAAACAGACAAACAAACAAAACCCACTAACATTTTAGAGCAGCACATCAAATTGAACAACTGGGGATTTGTGAAAAATGATCAACAGCAACGGGATGTATAGTTCTCTCTGTGTTGGGTCAGCATCTTCTGCATTGAATGTTGAATTCTATCTCTATAACACCTCTGTCCCATGCCTCTCTGACATCTGATGTGCTCTATACTAAATAGTACTGATGGCTGGCTCACTTACCCTCTTAATATCTACTATTGGTTTCATAATATGAGCACAAAATGATAAAAAAAAGTATGCTCAGACCAAGGAAGCATCATATCCCTTTTGTATATGATTTTGGATTATTATTTATTTCTTAATCTATCAGGGATTTGTTTTTGCCCACTTCTCATGCTGAGCTTATGTATCTAACAACTGGCTGTATCTATTATTTACTTTCAGAAGAAAAGAAACTTATTCCTTTAAAATCTTTCGTTCCTAAGACCTAATCCATCTTTGGGTCTGATTCTTCTCTCCACTACACCAATATAGCTCCATTGAACCCAGTGGATTGATTCTTGATTTACACCCATGTAAATCGACAGAAGAATCAGGCAACATAATGGACCTGAAAATTAATAAGGTCCTGGAGCATATATGGTAGGTATGCTGATGATGTCATTAAAACTTCTGCAGAAGTTATACTGATTATTTGCTTGATACTCCTGGAAGATTGAGCATCACCATAATGATTTCTCCAGGACCATATCTCAGATCCGAAGTTATGACTTTTGTGATTACATCTATTTTATAGCTTAATCTATAAATTGCTCTAAACCCTGTCATCCTGATTATCAATAAATGTCATCAGCCACTTGTGTTTATTTTAACACTTCTTTTCATAAAAAATCCTAAAGATCAAATACATATGGAGTTTATAAACAAGGACATGTGAGTCAGTTGTGAAACTATAAGAACTAAACTGATCCTCAACTCAAACACCAAAGCCAATTATTTTTCCTTTCAATGTGATTCCTAGTGGACAAAGAGTACTTCATCTGTGAGGAGACAGAGCTTTCTTCAGGACTGATCCCAAGCTTCCCAAGGAATGCCCACAAGTGCAAAGGACCATAACAAACCTCACTGCCTTTCACTCCAAATGCAAGGTGCACTTCTTTGTCCTTGACTTTTTTATTCAAACACAAATGCCACCCACTCCATCAATGAGTGGGGGATGAGAGGCGACTTGATGGAGCCAGCGGTGAAAGGGAGAAAGTCTCAGTAAAGGAGGGAGACATTTGTCAAGGGACAAAAGGTAGCTACTTCCCATAGATGTCTCTGGCACCCATTGGCTAGCTGAGGAACAGGAGTGTTGATTGGCCAGCATTCCCTAGCTCCTAGGATTTAGGCCACCACAGGGGCTATGTGGAGTTTCTTTCGGCTCTGTTCCAGCAGCCCATTCAACTCACTCAAACTAGGAATGGGAACCTCACCTCACAGGTGCTGCAGGCCTAACCCATTGCCTGTTTAAGAGCTCAGGAAGGAACTTTTTTCTCCCATGGGCTAATTGGCAGAGGACCAGGGAGTGAGTTTGCCTTCCTCACAGCACCTTCAAGCTGCAGTGGGTTAAGGAAGAACAGACCTAATACCTAACTGAGGTATTGGGGTGGTGGTGTCACCCATATATGTCACAGGTTCTTAATCCTATGGCCAAGTTTGGCTAAACTAAAATCTAACAGGTCTCAGCCTATAGGCCTTGTGTTTCAGCCATGCTTTACTTATATAACTAATACTTATCAATCCTGTATTTCTGTAATCCTACAACTTACATCTATTTAGCATACATTGATTATATATGAAATAGCATATGAATTGCACATAACGTAACAATAAATGGATGATAAAATGAACTAATTGGCTACAATCCCTACCAAAACAAACACTGCATTAGTCACACAATTTCTCCCGTGGGGAGAGGATGAGCGAAAGAACAAACCACATGCAATGGATGTTAGTTGTATCACTTAATGGACAACTGTAAGGTGCTCAGACACTGTGGTAATGAGGGTGGTATAAGGAATAGATTGAATAGAATACAATAGAATCTTCTGTCTTCCAATATCCTCCCGCACAATGCCTTCTGACTTGGAGGATCAATAGGTCTGTTTACCTCTGCAGGGTCAACTTCTATCTTTAAATCTCATGAGTTCTGGGGCTTCCCAATGGCTTTCATTTAATGCTTCTGACACAGGGAAGATCTAATCAGAATGAAGGAGAGACTAGGCTAAATCCAACTACCCACTTTACAAAGGAGCATGTTAGGCGCTGGAAGTTAGAGAAACCTAAGGAAGCAGACAAAGAGGAGGAACTGGTTGTGGGTCTCCTACTTAAGAGGAGGAATAAAAGAGGATGGATGGATGGATTGAGAGAAAAAATGAAGCGCTGGTAGGGGTGTAAGAGGAAGATGATTCTGCAAACGTTACATAAGCATTTGTGAAGCTTTTCCAACCCTAGCCCTAAGTCCAAAGTCAAATTTAGAGTGGGCCAGGGTCTCCGGCACTCCACTCCTGAATTTCTCAGTACCTGGCAAAGCATCAAATACCAACAGAGATTTAGTATCTAATATCCACTTGTATCTAGCATCTACATGTCTTGCAGACAGGCAGGGACTCCCTTCCTTTGCTTATTCACATGAAATTGAGGGAAGAGAAAAACTTAAACTGGGTTTCTGACCTCCCCCCCAGCTCCACCCCTGTCAAAAGCTGAAATTAATGGGCTGGAAATGAGAGATGTGGAAAATTACTGACACTTCCCTATCTGTACTGCATTCCTTAAGAGTCGTTTTTTTTTATTACCAGATAAATGCTTTGACGTGTGTATTTATGTGAAGTCTGAGTGTGATTTATTTACCAAGTACCTGCTGAGGTAGGAATATTTCCTTGTATTTAAACCAATATGTTTATTTGAAGAATCTTTAGGTTTTAGAAGTGTCCTTGGCTTCCAACGCCATAAATGTGTAACTTTTGTGAGTGCAATGTACTGTGTGTCCCACTAGTTATTAATATAATGTAATACTTTTTTCTGCTCCAATGTTTTCTCTGGGATTCCCTTTCCTATAACATATGAATGTGAAAAGGGTGTGTGTGTGAGCAGGAGTGGATGGCAATGGTTGATTCTCAGAATCCCTGTTTGAGGATGATAGCCATACAGCTGCCATAGGAAAATGACAAATGAGGAGGGCCTTTGGTTATTACTACATGCCTTGGGTCAGGGAATTCTATTTATTAGGAGTTTGGACAGTGCCTAGCACAATGGTGCTGAGAGCATAGATGCTATTGCAATACAAATAATGTCAACGTAATGATAAAATCATTTTAATTAGTCATTTTATTAACAAATATTGTCCATTATTGTTCTTGATTAGTGCTTTGTTGGGTCAGCTCTTGTAATCCTTAATCATTTGTTACTCATGTTTTACTCAGGTATAACTCCTATTGAAATCAGTGGCAAGTCTAAGTAAGAACTCAGGAATTGGGTCCTAATGGACAATTATTTATTTTGCATAGGTAAAGCAACGAAAAAATGAGTTTAGTTTTTAAGCTTCTTTGAGCAGGGAATGTTTGGAAAGCACACAGCATTTTGAGGGCACTTCTGTAAATAAATAAACAACAGAGCTGGTTGGGAAATTATTCTAATTTTGAAATTTCCACCCAAAAATGAGACAAATTTTTCGTGATGTTTTTGCAAACAATGGTCTCTGTTCTCTGACCATCTGTAAATGAAATAACAATAGTAAGTTAACCTCTTCAACGCCAATGTTCTCTGCATGTAGATGTAAGTCCTGTTACAAAGTAGTTGAGTTTATGTCAGCAAGACGCATGACACATGCATTCCATGGCTTTCCTTTAATATATAGATGAGGCCAGTGAACTTCAGTACAAAGGTTCTAGGATGATTATTCCCTTTTTTTAATTTGAGCCCATATTCAATTAAATGGAGTTGAATTACTCACATATTTTCAGCCAATTAGTCATAGGTTTAAGTTTTCTTTTTTTCCCCACCAGAAAGATTAAGTCCACAGACTCTCTAAAGAACACAACCAACTGTCAAAACAAGTTTTTGGATATTAAGGCTACAAGCAGTGAGTTCCCAGCATCAGATCCACAGTGAAACAGATACACCCTTTGGAAATCAGAGTGCAGGTTCGTTGGGTTCTGTTCTAGTGGGTGAAGATCACTGAGGTCATCAATGTGACAGGACATACAACAGAAGGGAGTGGGATTGTTGTGTTGGCAACACAGCGCTATTCAAAACTAAGTTGAATCAGATTGAAAGAAAAGTGTCAAGGGTTTTGTGTTCCATAATTACACTTTTTCAGGTTTCTCTCCTGTCTTTTAACCAGGCTTCCCCGATTGCTCACAGGCTATTATGTCCTAAAGCCCACAATGATATAAAGCAGTCATGATGGAGCAATGACCTATCTACTGTGCTAGGACCTGACCCATAATATTTTGAGTGGTGGAGATTTGAACATTTGCTAATATTTTCATACTTCCTTGAAAGAAAAGAAAAGAAACCCTCAAGTTGTCTGCTACATATTTCCACCACAAAGACAAATGTTAAATGTTATTTATTGGGGTGGGGGAAGATTCCAAGACTCATTTTTTAATATATTATTTAACATAATAATTCCTTGAAACTGTTCCCCTGTGGTGAAATAATGAAAAGTAAGTGAAAAGTGCTGGAAGTGCAGCTTCTGAGCAAAGGACTGTTTTAAAGTATTCCTCCCCTTGTGTTAGCTTCAAATATTTATATAATAGAATTTGTTGCCTTGTCTAGAGTTATAAATTACAAACACAGCTATTGCAGTATCCCTGAATAAGAGCCCTTAGGCTTTTTGTTCGGAGTCCACAGGAACAGCATGATATTGAGCAGGACATTAGTAAGAGACATTTATTCCAAAGCAAATATTTTACTGGTATCTGAATCTACAAACTGATTAAAAAGCCTATTTAGAAGGCTATTTCAGAGTATTTAAAAGGTGGTGGTGGGGGGGGGGTATTTTTATATATATGTATTTTTTTTTTGTAAATTGGTTGATTTTAGCTTTCACTCCTTGACTTGATTTTTTTTTTTAAAAAGGAAAAAAAGAAAATTTTTGAAGACTTCAATTAGGCCCTAATACAGCAAAGTCCTTAGGCACATGTGTAACTTTAAGTCATTAACTTCCATTTGACTAATTACATGCTTCAAGTTAGACAATGGGAAATTTGCCTATGTGAACTTATGAATTACAGTTTAATTTTATGAACTCAGGGCAAGTTTACACTACAAAATTAAGTTGACCTAAGTTACAACAATGTACAGCCACTGCAGTAATTAAATTGCTTTTCCATGTCCACACTACACTCCTTTTGTAGTTGGTACACGTCTCATCAGGAGCACTTGCACCGATTTAGCTATTAGTGTGGGATAATGTGGGACAGCATCTGAAAGGCAGCAACAATCGATGTAAGCAATGCAGTGTTGAAACTGACACTGTGTTGACCTAACTATATCAACTGAAGCACTGCACCTCTTGTGGAGGTAGAGTTATTAAGTTGGTGTAGTGGATGAGTGACATCGGTGGGAGCTACATTTTAATGTAGATGCTTCGAGAGTTAAGTCAACATAAGCTGACTAATGTCAACCTAACTCTGGAATGTAGATCGGGCATCAATACGTTTATACCCTTATGGCTGTCTTTCACTTGCATCATACCTCTTGTCTTAAAGGAAGGGAGACTGGAACCTGCCTTTCCACCCTGAATGGGAAAGTCATTAAGGACCATCAACATTTGAATAATCTTGTCCTTCTTAGATGGCTAATCTCCCGAGGAACCAGTTCTCTAGGTGAGCTGGTAAACAAGCAGTAGATCACTGATGAGGGATTTGAAGTCACTGAGGATGGCCAACTGACAAAAGGGACTACAAGTTTATAAAAGAGGAGATTTCTCAGTGGCCATTTCAGAGAGAGCGAGAGAGAGAAGCAGCCTAGGACCAGAAGCAGGCAGGACTGTGCAGTAGAATGAGAAGTGGATGCTAGACATCCTGGAAAGACACTGACAAATGCCATAGGGCTCTAGGATTGGTGAGGAAACTGAGGCAGGGATTTGTGTGTGGGTTTTGTTTTTCCCCATGATCTGTGTATCCCTTGTGCTGTCTAAAGTAAAGTGTGTTTGGTTTAGAAATTTATTTGCAGAGTATCTGTGTTACTTGCTTACGCTGTCGTAGTCCTCAAAGAGGGAAACAGTAGAGCACAGGGTCCACAGAGTGAAACTCTGAGAGTGTGCCTCAGCTCCTGGGGAGTCTTAGGAGAGCTGGTAGTAGTTTCAGGGCCTAAACAATTGGATGATGGGGTCTCCATTGCCAAGTTGGGTATCAGACATGGGGCCAAAGAGACACTGCCTAAACACTGCCCAGTCCAAGAGTCAAGAGCACGTGGTCCTGTATTTTAGCCTTGTGAATGTCCACCAGGAGATATAGAGATATAACACATGAATACACACCTTGCTGAATCAAGCCGTAGATACTAGCATACTTTAAAAATCTCAAACAGAACCTTTGTGGAAAAGTCCTGTAGAATTTAATACAAGACGATAATCTTCCCATAGGGTTTTAAGAGTATTTTTTATTTAATAAATAATACATAATATCCTGTTATAACATTTCATAGGATGGTTCAAAAATCATAAAGGAGATCATCCTGTTATAGTCAATAGGTTTACACAGAATAACTGCTCTATAACTTTATTATATTTCTATAGTAAATCCTATTGCTTTTATTCTTATTAAATTCTATAAGACTTCTCTACATGATCCATTCAAAAGGCTCCTGCTGTGAACACTGGGTCACCTCCTGTTTTGAATCCCTCCAATGACTTTTTTTCTCCATTGAATCAAATACAAGGTATTTGACTAACTTTGTGACCTGTCACACCTTAGTCCCTGATCCTACAAAGAACTGAGCATGTGTTGAACTTTATACACAGAAGTAATTATGTTTAAAGTCAATAGGGTTACTCATATCCATAAACGCTTGCAATATCAGGACCTTACATACTTATGTGCTCTTTACCTCACTTCACAAAACATGTCAGTTTATTTCACCCAATTGCCTGTTTTCTTCTGCAAACATCTTAGCACTTCCTTCAGTGCTAGCCCATATATATGGACTGTCCTCCATGAACTGATCCAGAAAGACAGTATACTGTCTTTCTCCAAGTCGCTCCTCAAGACCCACTCTACTAGGATGCCTTTGGGAAAATATCAGCTGATACTATGTAGGTATCTGGCCAGTAGGATCTTCTGGGGTGAAATCCTGACCCCAATGAAGTCAACTGGGCACTCATTTTAATGGCAATAGGACTTCACCCCTAATATTTCTTAATTTTTTGGCCTATGTAAATATATCTTATCACTCTTTTTCCTCATCCTTCTTCTCCTGTTCCTTCTAATTGTTTGTTACACTCATTTGTTACATCTTGTTGTAAGCGCTACTTGGCATAAGTAGATACTACTTACCGTGAGTGATGCTTATAGTATTGGGCTCTTTATTTTTCCCCAGATAGATTTAATCATGAATATTCTTTGCAAGGAATATTTTCCCCAAGAATTAAATGTTTTTAAAAATAACCCTGTGGCTACTAATAAAAGGGCATTTCTATAAACCTTATGAGTTTGATGGGCTTAGGGGGCCGAGAGCGAGGTTCCTTGTTTCAGTGCAAATCCTCAATGCCACATAACTGATGTCTGGCTGGCTTCAGACATGGTCTATATTTCTTGCTAAATAGATTAGGACCAGAACGTAGAGCCACGAGTTATTTATTGTGTATCTGGAAATCCCAATTCTGCCACTCCCTAAAATAATGGGGCACAGTTTTCACAATTTGTATCAATGCACCAAGGTAAGATTTTAAATTTTCAAACCTATGTTTTGTAGTTTGTATTAAAATAATGTTTTGAATAAAGCAATACAAAGTAAAGGCCTGATTCTGCTCTCTTTAACATCAATGGCAAAGTTCCTATTGATTTTAGTGGGAGCAGAATTGGACCATAGCCTGAAGTTAAGTTAAAAATAGCAACTTGGTTCAATAATAGGTTCTCTAAACTGTATGAACTGGATTTTTCTGGCCTTTTGCAAAGGACTCCACTTCCAAAAGTCTCCAGCCAAGTCCACCAGTGAAGCAAGGAGTCCGAAAAATGATGTAACTAGCATAAATTCTCATTGATAGCTCTTCCCCTGAGTATATGACTTTGTTTATATCAACTTCTGAAGACAGCTTTTCTAAATTATCCCCTCTTTACTGCTTCTTTAGAAATCTGAATAGCGTGATGGTGATTTGGGAAGCAAAACATGTTTCTGGGCACTTTTTTAAAAAAAATATATGTGCCTGGTACAGTGACTTTTATTAAGGTGGTCATGATTGTGGTTGCTTTCAGGTTATCATGACAAAATATACGTATGCAAAATAAGAAAGAATTTCTATGAGAAAATGGATAACAGAATGCGAAAAGGATCTATAATTATCACTCCTTAGGTTCAGACCTAGAAATAGGATTCAATGTAGTTTTGGGACAAATTTGGAAGTTTTCATTCAGGGTCACCAGAGAGCAAGTGTGAAGAATTGAGGAGGGGGGGAAATAGGATCAGAGGGCCAATAGTTGCCTATATAAGACAAAGCCCCTAATCTGGATGGTCCCAATAATATCAGGATGTCTGGTCATCCTATACTCAGTCTTTGCTCTGGCAGAAGTCCCCTTGACTTAAAGGGAAGTTTTGCTCAAGTTCTTGACCCAAGGCTTTTTGGGCCCTATTAAAGCGGCCTGTTTTAAGAAAAACGTTGAGCATCCAGAAAATATTGTGTGCCCATCTGAGGCCTGGAAAACACTGTATGCTAATATTAAGGAATACACACAGTTCTCCTGTGAGCTAAGGAAGCATTAGCTCCATTTTACAAGTGGGAAAAGCAAGATATGCCCAAAGTCACAAAGGATAGCGTTAGTGGCAGAGGGAGTAATAGAATTCAGGTCTCTTGACCCCCAGTTCTACATCTTAAGCACAAAGCCATCCTGGCTTTTGTCTCTGCACATTGAATTAACTGCAAGAGAGAACGATGACTTCTGCAGTGTGCAGCCTCTCTGCTTTCATCATTTAGACTTGCTGTTTCATTGACATTAAGGCCAGAAGGGACAATCATGATCATTCAGTCTGACCTCCTGCACATTGGAGACCACAGAACCTCACCCACCCACTCCTATAAATGACGGCTAACCTCTGGCTGAGTTGCTGAATTCCTCAAATAACCGCTTAAAGGCTTGAAGTTACAGACAATCCATCAGAGAGCAGAGAATCTGTTCTGTAAGAGAGCAGAAGAATGAAGTGTTGATAAATAAATTATTGTTCACCATAATAATTCTTTGCACATATGTGGGCCTTTCATGCAAGAATCTCAAAGTATTTTTCAAGCATTCATTCATACTTGCCACAACCCTGAGATAACTCAACCCAGAGTAAGTAAAGTATTACTATCCCCATTTCACAGATAGGTGACCTGTGACACAAAGGCATTAAGAACTTTGCCCAAGGTCACAAAGTGGCAGAGTTGGTCACAGAATCCAGGAGTCCAGACTCCCATTGTCCTGATCTAACCATTGGTGAAGAGGAAAAAACCAGCATGGAATTGCAAACAACAATAAGAAAAAAAAATCGTCCTGCTTTTTAATGCAGAAAGCTCTGAAGGGACAGAGCCAAGTATAGAAGAAGAAATGAGGAGATTGCAAAGCTGACATTAACTGCTATCACCAGAGAACAGGAGCAGTAGAAAATGCAGAAAACACTTTTGTCAACTGCCGTAGAAAAAGAAAACTACAACCACTCTAGGAAGAGGAGGACATGGAGTTAGACTTGGCAACTGCTGTGAGAAGTGCTAATATGTGTGGCTGGCTGAGACAAGAATGAGCCATCTTATTGGCATCTTTTCTGTCAGGAAAGGCAATGCAAGCCAATATAAAGTGGATTAAGAGGATTTAAAGTACAAAAATAGTAAAACAAGCTGTTTTTTTTTAAAAAAAATTAACAATAATTCAGAGAAGCATTGAGTGAAATTTATGTCATTTAAAGTAAGGATGTCTCCGTGAGGGAGGGGGAGAGGAAACATGCCTTACTCTGTATCCCAGTAGACAAGAAAACCAACACAGTGTTCTGTCAAACAGGACTCCCAGTTTTCAAAATTCCTGGATCTCTGCCCTCATCTGTGAGGAGGGGGTAATGATATCCTTGCCAACTCTTCATTAAAATCAGCTCCATCCAGAAGATGATCTCTATATTGGCTACTGGGGAAGGCCAGGGATTTCCCAAGATTATCCTGTGTGGATATTTCTTTATTGTGGCAGAATTGGATCCAGGAGTTTCTAACAAGCAGATGGGAGAGAGTGAGAGTAAAATAGACCCATGGGGAATGGGAGGGGGAGAGCGGATAGTAGGTAGGGGTTTGCCTTGGTCTTGAAAGGGTAGGATGTTGAATTTGGCCAAATTAATCAACAAATTGCTTGTAAAGACTCAGCTGCACTTATTGCATTTGTTCTCATATATTCTAAAGCTTGATTCTGCCCCTTCCCATATCACTGCTTCTGGAAGAAACCTTTGGTATCTCAGGAAAGAGCCTGCAGACAGGAAAGCTTGTCTTTAATATGGACAGGTGGTCAGTGTGCAAATACACTCTTAAAGGAATTTTGGCATGACCATCTTCTCCCCCCAGCTGTCTTCTATTGCTATATTTTAGGAGGCTGATGCCTGTTTTCATTTGATTAGAATTAGAATAAGTAACTTGATATTAGAGGGGTCTTTTTTCTTTTAAATTTGAATGCCTTATATAGTTCATTAGGTTCTCCTGGATTGGACACTTACTAGCTTCTGAAGCCTGTATCATTGTTCTGTGGTTGTGCTTTCACCATTTGGGATTCGGTGCCCTGCATAATGAATAAATTACATTGAGACAATGGACTCCACCATATGGGGGTAATTTGTACTTGGACAGAAGGAGAGGGCTCCTGCATGGGTCCTAAAGGGAAGAGCCACAATCTTCAAAAATCCCTCTAATTTTTTCAATTATTTACTTTCAAAAGGCCTTTTACATCCCCAGTGTAGGCAGAGGGGCTTTGAATAGCAGCAAGCTGGGGACCAGGCATAAAAGTGCTAATTTTAATTGCAGGGCTTCTTAGATGCAGATGAGTCAGTTTAACTGATTAACACCTTCACTGCTAAGGAAGGTGCAACAACCCTGGGCTATTGGAATCTTGTGCTTAGGGAGGTTATTTTAAACCTCAGTAGCTGTATGTTTCCTACATACCATAGGAAAATAAAAGAGAGAGATTTTTAGCACAACTGAAATTTATCATTGGTACTGAAGTCTAGTTGCTCTCTACTCATGTGCTCACAAGTTTTCACCCCCATGTGCAACCATAATGCAATTTTAAAACATATAATTCAGTGATTTATATAAATATAAATGGGGGAGGGGATTATGATCCACTCACCTGCACTGCAGCAATAATATTAAAACCTTTCTAAAAGCTCAAGGAACAGTGAGTGTTGTCCAACTTTACACAGGTAGAAGGGTAATTGGGGCCAAATCTGCGATCCATAGCACAAACCAAAACCATCAAACACAGAATTGCTGTAAGTGAATGCAGTGCTCCTGAAATGATGAGCTAATAACTCTGCTTTAAGCTATACCTAGTGCCGGTACAGTAGGTGATGTGAAAATTTCCTTGGAGAACTCTACCAGTGTACTTGGAACTCCTCTTCCAATCCAGTCCTGGCTGGCTTGCTAGCTGAGCTGAAGCCTATTTGTGAGGACAAGACATTATTAAAGTATTTTAAACAATTTCTTTCTCATGGCAGTTCATAAACTAACTTGAAATGTACTTCTCTTTCTCAGAATGTTTTCACTTCATTGACAGGTAACAGCCACTTTCTTGGTCTACATACTGGGGATTGAACCAAGGACCTCCAGAGCTAGAAGTGTAAGCTATGTGCATGCAAGCATGTTGTTACAGAAGCTTCTTTAAGATCACAGAAATTATGCTCTTTTTAAAAAAGGAAAGCCATTTTTATCTTCAGGACATTCCAGCCCTTTTCCCAAAAGCTTCTTAACATGTAATAACTTCCTGTTTTATCTGCAGTTTTCCTCTCTTTTGTGTTTTTTCTCCTATTTCTGTGGCTTTCCCAAATGGCTTCCCATGGTATGCCAAAATACAGCCTCCTTTCTGTTATGGTTGCCCCTTATGTGAACCCCAATTCTACTCTTAACACACACGGGGAAAGACACAGAACTCAGGCTTTGACCTGTGAGTCAGTCTTAACTTGCCTTGGTTACTGGGTCTTAGCAAAATTATTTAAAATAAAAGGAAAAAACTTCTGTGAGAATTAAAGTCTACATTTCCCCTACTAGTTCCCCGCATCCTGTATCAATGTCATAATTAAAGAACAGTGCTCGCTCTGCAGTCGTTATTTTTTTTTATTGTCAGCCACCCAGACCACCTGCAAAGTGATATCAGCAATGCAATTCTATGTGAGTAAATGCTTCACTCCTCTTGTAACGAAGGGAAAATTCTTCAGACCATAGACGTGTTTAACCATCATATTTTAAATATGGGGTAATCCAGAGTGACCCTTAGTGTTAATACTACTGGAGCATGATCACAGAGAGCAAAGCAAGCAACTCATTTTCATATCCATAAGCTCAGTGTGTAATCCATTGCATTGTGAAACAGAATCAATTCAAGAGTGACATAAATAACAGTGGAAAAGAAGGAATACACAGAGGCAGCCAGACTGGGCACTCTCCAAATATTCAGTGAATGATGTTCTGTGGACAATACCTTATTTGGTGCCCTTTTCTTTGGGGTGATCCTCATTATTAGTGATTTGGATTTCGCTGAAAACATGGCTTGAATCTGGTTGGCAAGCTTCTCCAAGAATAATGGGTAAGATTGCCAAGGAGCCCATCACATGATAAAGAATTTTTAAAAATTAAATTGCAGCAAGGGAGGTTTAGGTTGGACATTAGGAAAAAATTTCCTAACTTTCAGAGTAGTTAAGCTCTGGAATAAATTGTCTAGAGAAGTTGTGGAATCTGTCACTGGAGATTATTAAAAGCAGGTAAGACAAATACCCATCAGGGATGGACTAAATAATACTTAGTCTTGCCTTGAGTGCAGAGGACTGGACTAGAAGACCTTTCGAAGGTCCCTTACAGTCCTCTGATTCTATGAACAATTGGTATAGAAGACTCAATATCCAGTAAGGTCTTGTCTATACTAAAGGGAAAAGTCAATCTAAGCTATGCAATTTGAGTTATGTGAATAGTGTAACTCAAATCAATGTATCTTAGATCTATGTACTGTGGGGTCCAAAATACATGACATTGACAGGAGAGCATCGGCAGTCTTCACTAGACCTGCTAAATTGACTGCTGATGCATCGATCGCTGCAGCATCAATCCTCCGGTAAGTGTAGACAAGCCAAAGTTATAGGATTGTTCTGGATCCAAATTCAATGTCAGACAATGTGTTTTCTTAATCACCAGTCTGATTAATAGCCATTCACTGGATCAAGAAAATGCCCTGATCCAAAATCAAGACAATGCCCTTGCCTTTGGTATGTCAGTTGATCTCTGTCTATGGTCCTTGATCTATTATTTTCTTCTTCTTTAGTTTCAAGGTACAACCTTTGCATTTTTTAAAAGCCCATGAGGTGTGACAAATCAATTGCCTCTAGACTAGCAGGAATGTCTTGGTTTGGGGTTTTTTGGATTTTTTTAGGGTTTTTTTTTGTATCACTTCAAGCATCAATATCAGTCTCATGAAATATTGAGCATATTAGGCCTAATTCTGGTCTGATTAAATCTTTTGGAAGCTCTTTAATACAATGAATGGCCCAACATCTTCTTTAGCAAATGGAGACATTCTCTGAAAACTTGATCACTAACATAATAACCAGACAAGAAGAAAAGGAATCCTCAACCAGGTAAGTGAGTACTCACAGAGCTGCATTGTGCATCTCTTAGAAGTCACTGAAAGTTTTGTCTGAATAACAGCTCCAGGATTTGGCCCTTAATTTAGATAATGAAAAATACTATTAGAGAGTCCCTTCTCTACCTTTGCAGCTCAGTAGCTCCTGCTACTGAGGTACTCCATGGGTAGCAATTTTTTAATCCTTCAGAGTCCTGGTTTTAACAGTATAAGTTGTGCATTCCTTTCCATTGTTAATCAGTCTGTATAGAGCTCAAAACACTAGGATACCTTGTTTATTTAGTGCAAATCCTATAGTTCATACTGTGTTGCTGAATCCAGTTTTACAATGGCTTCTCATGCTTAAAATGATAACTTAGAATACAAGATCTCAACAATCTGAAAGGTATCTAGATGGTGAGGTGCAAATAAACACTGGTTTATCATTCTGATTTTTGGTCACCAATGTGAAGCTTACAAAGCTATCACAAAATTAAACAGAAGCACTATCCTCTGTAGAAGAAAGGACTCCAGCAGAAACTGCAGAGGTGTTATGGATCAGGAGTGAAATGTACCCTCATAAATGTAGTTGGGGGTCTGTATAGGTCCTGCCACCACTAAGTCTGACTCTAACTAGTGCTTTTAGGCTCTGACTCAGCAAAACAGTTGAACATTGCCTTCACTTTACGCATATGAAGTTAAAATTAAGCACACACTTTGCCAGTTTAGGGCCTAAGTTTCTCATGGTCAGCAGAAATAAATTCATTTATAGATTAGGGGCCAGACTGGGATATCTGAGTGCTTGAATTGTCCTATTGACTAAGGTGCTACTCAATATGAGGATGAAAGAATATGAGAATCTAGTCTTAAAAATATTAATAATTTCTCCTTCACATGGCTGACTGAACAATCTCCATTCATTCTTGTGTTTCTTTTACCTCATCATTGGTCCCCAGCATACAGCACGATGGATATTGTTTATTATGTCATCACTCTCTCCTCCCCATAGCAAGGAGCATTGTCAACATGAATGATGTATACAATGTCTTCTCAGAATGGGCAGATTCCCCCAATCTTTTCCTCAAATGTGGCTACTGGAGTGTCAACATTTCATGCTCCTCAGGGTTTTCTTCAGGACATATTAGAGGAAAATTGAACTGGAGCTGTTTTATATAAAATGGAGTGAAAAGGCTGACAATATTATGACCGGGCTACCTCTTTTGGGCATGGCTTACTCTGCAGAAGAACAGGGTCTGCTGAGGTAGCATTCTTTGCTACATCATTCTTTAAAATTCAGTTTAATCTCTGTCTGCACAGGTTATGTAGAAGACATTAATGGTACAATTAATTATATTTAATACTAGAGCTTGGCTTAAACCACAAAATTCACATTCAAATTTTTCCTAAATTCAGGGATGTTCAGACTGAGAGGTTTGTTTGATGCTCATCTCTACTTAATATGTGAGTGGGCCAGTATAACCTGCTTGAAATCTCAGATTCTGTCTTTTTATAAGAATACAATTTTAAGCTCATCTAATATGTTAACTCACACTGCATAAGGCTGTATACACACAAAGCTTTCCACTCACGCCCCTTCTCTACCTATGCTACATTGATGACATCTTCATCATCTGGACCCATGGGAAGGAGACTCTGGAAAAATTCCACCACGATTTCAACAGCTTCCACCTCACCATCAACCTCAGCCTGGACCAATCTACACGGGAGGTCCACTTCCTAGA